>NW_020664420.1:50752012-50798272 GCF_002925995.2 Terrapene triunguis
CGCCCCCGGCTGGGCGCTTCCCCTCCCGGGCTCCAGCTGCACTGGGGAAGTGCCGGCCAGGGGCGCAGGGTCTGGGGGCTGCCCGGCAAACCGTGAAGCCGGTAGTGCTCGGGCAGCCCTTTTCACGTGGCTGGGAGGGAGGAGGGGGAATGCGGGGCGCGCAGGGGAGGGGGCGGAGTTAGGGCGGGGACTTTGGGGAAGGGGCGGGGAATCGGCGGAGTTGGGGTGGGGAAGGGGCGGGGTTGGGGCGGGGCCGGGGTGGGAAAGGGGCGGGGTCAGGGCCCCATGGAGTGTCCTCTTTTTTTATTTTTTAAATATGGTAACCCTATAATAGAAGGGCTCCTGAGAGGAAACTTCATAAAGAGTTTGTTTTATATAGCTACATAAACTTTAAGGCCAGAAGTGACTGTTAGATAATATAATCTAAGCTCCTGTATAACTCAGGCCATGGACTTTCACCCAGTGAATTCCTGTATTGAGCCTAATAACTTTTGTGTTTGGCTGCCACTAAAGTGTATCTTCCAGAAAAGCATCCAGGCTTGATTTGAAGATTTCAAGTGATGGAGAATATGTTTCCTTTTTTAGTTTGTCCCAATAGTTAATTGTCATCACTGGTAAAAATGTGTGCTCTGTTTCTAACTTTAAAGTATCTACCTTTAACTTCCAACTGTTGTTTTTTGTTATGCCTTTCTCCTCTAAATTAAGTATTGTACAGGCCTGAACTGACTTAGTTCTGGCTTATGGATGCTTGGGATGAAGAAAAAGATGAAAGTTAAGCTATTGCTATTTCAAATTGCCAATAATGAAAATGAGAGAGACAGGGTGGAGGAGGTAATATCTTTTATTGGACTAACTTCTGCTGGTGAAAGAGACAAGCTTTCAAGCTCCACAGAGCTCTTCTTCAGGTCTGGACATTTTCACTTTTTTATGTTCCAAAATCAGGATCTTTTTATAGTGGTCTCTATAGCATCTCTCATAGCTTAGAAGTGGCAGGCCATAGATGTAAAAATATAAAGAGGTTTCTTTATTGAGTCTGTGGGACAGAGATGGACCCTATAGTTTTCCTTGACTCTTTAGCTGCTACAGTAACGAAAGACTACACAACCTATACTACAGATTGTTACCACATAGGGTCTGCCTAAGTCCTGGCCTGGATCAGCAATAATGGAAGGGATAGCTGATGGCAATCAATCTGGATCATATGTTTTAGTAATTCAATTTACAACTGACCCTCTTCAAACTACTTCCCCCTCTATCCTCCCCTTCACCCCCAAATGAGACAGAATGTAGACAGGCAGTTCTAAGAGATTTCCTGTGGGTCTTTTTGTTAAAGAAACCAGTTCACAGATATCCATATGTTAACCACATGTGTGTCATGTTGCCAATAGTTCTTAGAAGCTAATGGTGGTTAGGTAGTGAAAATAGTGAAACCATTGGAAAACTACTTGAAAATACACAAACTTGTTGAAAAATAGTGACTCAATGAGCAGTTACAGCTATGGGACTAGGAAAATAAAATAAAATAGGAAGATCAGATAAAAATAAAATAAAATAGGAAGATCAGATTAAGAACAGGAATAAATGTTTTCACCATGGAATCATCCTCTGTTTAGCAATTCTTAGCTTTCTTCAAGTTCCTTATATTCTTCTTTTAGTCAGTAGATATAGAATCAAAAGTCCAGATTGTTTCCCCAGTCTTAGCAGCTCAGAGGATTTCCCTTGATACAGATTTCCTTGTCCTACATAGAGAAATCTCCCTTCAGCTGGGAAAGAGAGGGAAGAGTAGGGTCACAGATGTGTCCTCCAAAAAGCTGATGTCTAATGGGTTGCTGGCAAAATTTTCCATCAGGTGAAGGTGTGTTTTCCTTAGGAATCAAGGCTAGGTCTCCTGCATCTCAAGTAAGTTTCTAGTCTACTAGATCACTGCCCCTCTCAAATAAGTTGATTACTTTTTCTGAGCCCTGGTTTCTCAGTCTGTTAAAGGGAGCTGCTAACACTTACTTACCTTTGCCTGTGGATGACTTTAATCCAGTATATTTTCAGATAACACAACTGAAAAAGATCATTGTCCTGTTTTACAGCAAGGGAAATTGAGATACAGAGGTGATGGTCTCTATCCTACAAATGCATAACCCACCATTATAGATGAAGCCCATAGAGCAGTGGTGGGCCTCGAGACAGTTCAAACGGTGAACTGTGGCCACTGGGAACTGCAGGCAGCCATGCCTGTGGACAGTCAATGTAAACAAACTGTCTCACGGCCCACCAGCGGATTACCCTGACGGGTCGTGTGTGGTCCGCGGGCCGCAGGTTGTCCACCACTACCATAAAGCTAATGCCAGGGGTAAGCACTACTCCTGGTAGCATCTCCAGACTAGTCCCTGTTTCACTTGTCTGAGAGGCGTGAGGTCTAGTGGAATAGGCATCAGTATAAGAGGATCCTAGGTCACTGTTTTATTTACTAAGAATGAGACATACCAACATAATCACAAAGGTTGGAGTAGAACTGAGCTTGCTGGCTTCAATGTTTGGTCTCCCTGCCTTGAAGTTTTACTGATTTAAGGCCTTCTCTTGCTCCCATTGAAGTCGATGGTAAAACTCTTCTTAACTTCGACTGGTTCAGGACAAGGCCAAGAATTTGCAGGTTTCTTTTCTTTCAAAGTGTATGTGTATTGGGATGTGACGGGGTGTACTTGCCCCCACACTGAACAGGAAGGGGTTAACCCCACACTCTGGGCGGAAGCCACTCTCCCTTGCCCCTGCTGGGCATGCTCCAACAGTTGCTGCAGTATAAAAGGGAGCAGCCCAGGTCATTCTACATGGACTGCTGGAGAGGAAGGACACAGCTCACAGCCTGGGAGCAGCTGGAACCCCAGACCGTGGGAGCCAGAGACGCTGAGACCCAGATACCTGTGGATGCCCAAGAGAGGCTGGAGCCGCCAGGAGCGGTGCAGGCTAAGGAAGCTGGAGGCCCTGAAGACATCCAGATTGCAGCACTGGAGAAAACGGTAGGAAGTAGCCCAGGGGAACTTGCCAGTGGACACTGGACTGGTTCTTGAACTGGGTCTTGAGTCAGCGTGTTTTGGCTGGATCCTTCACCTGCCACTTTCAGGGCCCTGGGCTGGGACCCAGGTGGTAGCCCACTTCCCCAACTCTGACCATTAGGCTACATAGCCCCACTAAGGAGGGCAACCCTATTGACTCTGGCCACTAGGATGCACAACCATGCCGAGGTTAGTCATATTCATTGTGGCCACTAAGTCATACTGCATGAGTGAGAGGGAGATTGTATTGACTCTGGTCATTAGACCATATATTGGTGCTGAGGAGGTCAAACATACTGACTGTGGCCACTAAGCCACACGGCCAAAATGAGAGGGCAATTATACTGACTCCGGCCATTAGGTCATACTGTCCTGACGTCAAGGGCGACGGTATTGACTCCGGCCATTAGACCGTACTGCCCTGATGTCAAGGGTGACGGTATTGACTCTAGCCATTAGGCTGTACTGCCCTGCCATCGAGGGCAAAGGTATTGACTCTGGCCATTAGGCCTTACTGCCCTGATGTCAAAGGCGACGGTATGGACTCTGGCTATTAGGCCATACTGCCCTGAGGCTAAAGGCTGGCAGGCGCACTTAACCGTGGGGCCGCGATGCCCTTGCCCCGCCCCAAAGGGGGCCAGAGTGTACTTGCTCCATGACATGGGATCACAAGTTCTGAATATTAACTCAGCCATGGGGCCTGACAGTCTATTGATTAGGATAATCTATTAAGCAGAAAAAGATTTGCAACATTCTGAAATACTGTGCAGGTTCTGCCCCTGAGTGAAATTAACTCTTGTGCAGATAGTTTGTGCAAAGCCAGCCCATCACTCTCATCTCATTTATGCCCTCAGCATAGGGCTTCAGTGAGACTTAGGCTGAGCAAAGGCTTTGCACTTGCACTTTGCCCAGGGGTGAATTTCATTCTCCGTAAGTAAGGAAATTAGTATCATTACCAGCAGTATTAAAAGAGTAATGCTTTAGTAATGTAAAATGATTTTCAAAAAAATGATTTGCCTTGGATGTCAATAAATTATTAAATAAATATTGTTTGATCATCTTCTAGAGTTGGTTGGTTGATTTCTGAGGGTACTGATGATTTTTGAATGCTTGGGCTTAGCAATACAGAGAATATAACAAAAGTATATTTCATTCCCTCTTCCCCTCTTCTTTACATATCAATACTCCCTTTTTATAAGCCTCATTTCTGAAACAACACTTAAAAACAGCACAATACTAGATGTCCTCTTATTTACTTTGTATTCTGCTTTTTAACCAATGTTCTTTCTTCTTTCAAACATTTCAAGAGCCAATAGTTCTGTATGAATTAAGCAGCTTGAAGCATTAGTAATAACTAGGGTTACCATATTTGGAGTGTCCAAAAAGAGGACACTCCATGGAGCCCCGGCCCCGCCCCCAGCCCCGCCCATGCCCCTCCCCAACTCCGCCCCCTCCCCCAAAGTCCCCGCCCCAACTCCGCCCCCTCCCCTGCTTCCCGCGAACATTTGATTCGCGGGAAGCCTGAAGCAGGAAGCAGGCACCAGGTAAGGGGGGGGGGCGGCCCGGGGGTGCTCGGCCGGGGGCTGGCCCGGGGCCGGCACCCCAGGGCCCGAGCCGAGCCAGGCTGGAGACGCCGGGGCCAGGGCCGGCCGCCGGAGGGGGCCAGACTGGGCCGCGCCTCCTCCCCCCACCCACCCCAGCTTACCTGCTTCCTGCTTCCTGCTTCAGGCTTCCCGCGAATCAAATGTTCGCGGGAAGCAGGGGAGGGGGCGGAGTTGGGGCGGGGACTTTGGGGAAGGGGTGGAGTTGGGGCGGGGCTGGGGGCGGGGCCAGGGCCCCGTGGAGTGTCCTCTTTTTGGACACTCAAAATATGGTAACCCTAGTCGACAGTGTGTCAGTGCGCACACTGCATTGCTTACATCGACTGTTGCTGCCTTTCAGAAACTGTCCCACAATGCCCCACGCTGGCAGTTAAATCAGTGCAAGCATCCCGATGAGGGCATGCACCACAGACACAAGGAGGTAGTGCAGACATGTAAAACCAATTCAATTATTGCAGTGGCCGTACATCGATGTAGCTTAGGTCAACTTAAGTTTTGTATTGAAGACTTGCCCTGAGTGTTTAACCCATACGGACATTACCACTTCAATTTCTGAAGTAGATTGGTTAGGTCAAGTGTTTCCTAATCTTATTTTTAATTGGAAATAGGTTGGAACAGATACCTGTATCATTAGGAAGCAGCTTTACGGACACTAAACTGATTCATTTTTATTGCATGTATCTTCAGGGTTTGAATGAGCATTGAGAAATCTGGCTATGAGGAAATGTAATTATTTTATTGCATCACCTTTACTGCAATACAGAGCAATTCAAGGTAATGACAGGTTGTACTTAAAAATCTCATCAATGGTACACATGCACCTTCCATATTCTCATATTTTTGTAATAAGTTACTAATATTTGGCCCTTATGTAGCACTTTTTATTTACAAAGGAATATATAGAAATATAAGGCTGGAAGGGACCTCAATAGATCATCTAATCCAGCCCCCTGCACTGAGGCAGGACCAAGTAAACCTAGTTCATCCCTGTCAGGTGTGTGTTCAACTTGTTCTTAAAAACCTCCTGTCAAGGCTGTATCCCCACTTTGAACTTTAGGGTACAAATGTAGGGACCTGCATGAAAACTTCTAAGCTTATCTACCAGCTTAACCCCCTTGGATCTTAAAACAAGGAGAAATTAACCATCCCCCCTCCTTCCTCCCACCCTCCTTTCACCAACTCCTGGTGAATACAGATCCAAACCCCCTTGGATCTTAAAACAAGGAGAAATCAATCTGGTTCTAAAAAAAGAAGGCTTTTAATTAAAGAAAAAGGTAAAAATCATCTCTGTAAAATCAGTATGGAAAATACTTTACAGGGTAATCAAACTTAAAGAGCTCAGAGGACCCCCCTCTGTCTTAGGTTCAAAGTACAGCAAACAAAGATACACACTCTGGTAAAAGGTACATTTACAAGTTGAGAAAACAAAGTAAATCTAAGACGCCTTGCCTGTCTTTTTACTTACTAGTTTGAAATAGGAGAGACTTGTTTAGAAAGATGGGGAGAACCTGGATTGATATCTGGTCCCTCTCAGTCCCAAGAGCGAACCACCCCTTAAAACAAAGAGCACACACAAAAGCCTTTTCCCCCCCCCCCCAAGATTTGAAAGTATCTTGCCCCCTTATTGGTCCTTCGGGTCAGGTGTCAGCCAGGTTACCCGAGCCTCTTAACCCTTTACAGGTAAAAGGATTTGGAGTCTCTGTACACAGAGAGCTGTTACCCTTCCCTTTATAGTTATGACACCTCCATTGACAGGGATTCCACAACCTCTCTTGGAAGCCTATTCTAGAGATTAAATACCCTTTTGGCTAGAAAGCGCATCCTTATATCTAACCTAAATCTCCCTTGCTGCAGATTAAGCCCATTACTTCTTGTCCCAACTTCAATGGTATCATAACCTCCATTTTACAAATGAGAAAAATGAGGCATGAAGAGGTGACATGCTTGCCCCAAACTCACACTGTAGGTCAGGGAGAGAACAAAGAATACATTCCAGGTTTTCCGAATCCCAATCCTGTGCTCTATACACCCAATGATGCTTCCCTCCTTCACCATCCCTGTGGTAGTATTTTTCATAGAGCTGAGCAAATAATTGATTTTTTTTTTTTGGTTTGATGCGCACACACACACACACACACACACACACACACACACACACACACACAGTTTTCAATCAACCCTAAACAGAAATTTTGTGTGTTTTCCTCACTTAAATGAAGAAAAAAAATCATTTCAGATCTAGCAAAACATTTAACCCAAAAATAAATTATTTTTTCCCATTTTATTTTGGTTTTTGGGTGTGTTTACCTATTTGTGAGTGTTTAACTAAATCTAGCTAAATTTTGAAATAAAATGTCATTTCAAAAGGGGAAGTCAAAACATTTCATTTTGAAAATATCAAAATGAAACACTTACTTTGAAAAAAAAATCTTTTTGGCCAAACTATTCACTGAATTTGACTAGAGTAATTTCATTTACCCAAAACTGGCATATTTTGGTGAATAAACTATTCATATGAAAAATTTCATCCAGCTCTAATTTATGAAAAAGCACCAATATCTCTGTTTTTAGTGAAATCCTGCAATAGAACTTGCAGCCCAGTAAAACAGGCTGTGCATTCAGGCAAAAGAATCTGTGGATGGTACCCTGCTCTGTAACTCACAGGAGCCAGTGCAGTTTCTCTACAGTCACTCCTGCAAGATGCACTCAAGAGTAACAGCAACAAGCTGTTAGTCTTCATCCCATACACATTTTTGTGGGACCATTCATGCTTTCCCCTTCCAGATACCCAGGGAATGGGCTGAACTGCAGCATATATGAAGCTATGAAGGAACCATTCACAGTTCTTATGCATTCCAGCACCAAGTGTAACGAGATCACGTTTTGTTATGGACAGTTCCTCAACAGCTCCTAGGGTTTCACCCATCAGACATTTTTAATGGTTCCACACTTTTTTGTTTTGATTACCTTTTAGGACTTTTCTGATTCAGGGTACATTAGACCAAAGTGGCAATAGGTGATTCCACAGTAAGTGACTGTAGTCAAAATGGTTCCTTCAAATGAGTGCACTCAATTCCCAATGGCTTCAGTGGGTGAACTGAACATATATGTATATCCAGGGAAAGAGCATAGTCTTATGTGTCAGCTCTATCTGATCTAAAATAATTGTAGTGAAACTTGTACTAAGGAGCATTCCAATGGGCAATATCTTTTCTTAAAAGGCTGCTTTAAAGTATCTTCCAGGTTTCAAGTATAATTATATTCAGGCTTAGTAAAATACCAACTCAACTTGGCAACTGATTCTTTTCCGGTCCCTGGAGTGGTAGCTTAAGACAGCCGTCACTGTACTTCACCTGTCTGAAACATTTTCACATGTTCACAGAGTTCAACAAAATTGGAATTACTCATTTTTGATAATCCACAGTGCAGCTCTTAGATAATCCTTAAAATAATTCTGAATAAAAATGTGCCATCAAATGGACTTTCAGCACCTGCATATTACACTTCCCAAAATCAGTGTGTAATATATTTCTAATTTCCTCAATTATTTTCTTCACATTTATTCCCATTTATTCATGCCAACATGTACCAGTAATAAATGTATGATATTAACTGTAGAATCTAATGTATTTAAAACCTCAAGTGGAAGACTTAAATTGGGAGGTGAAATGAATCTAGCTGTAATCTACTAAAGGCTGGGAAAATCTCAGAAGCTTTGGTTCCCAAAGGATGAGTCCCAAAAAATTTGAATGTTTATCTCAATGTAGCTGAACTTTTTGATTTCTCCCTTCTCCTTCACTCTTCCTTCCAGCTTTGTCACCTTCCATACTTGCCCTTCCCTCCCTAAATCTAACTAGGGGCCTTGATCTAATACCCACTGTCTTCTATTACTACATTCTTTTTTAATTTTCCTGAACCCCAGGGCTTTTTCTCCCTGGCCTGAATCAAGTCACTTTTTTCTCTGTCTAACGTCGCCTCTAGCCTTTAGTGATGTTGCAAGGGAGTTCTCCCAAATCTTGCAGTATCTCTACTGAGCTGTGGACAATCTGTTCCTTTCAAATCTCATAGCTTTCCTGAGTCAGAAGTGCTCCTTACATAGTCACATACTTGCAAATATAAATATATACAGGGATACATCAAAGCTCTATGGTTTCCCTGTGCTTTTTAAGGTACCAGCTGACACAGCAGAGAGAGACACAGACCTTCTGAGATTCCAAAATGGATTTCAGCAAAAGTAGGACAGGACAAAACAAAACAAAAACATCCCCAAGATTATGCCCTAATTTGTCTATTACCTTTTCTGGATAACCACATAATCTTGTTGATGATGTCCTTGTCCCTTCCTTCCAATCTCTTCCTGATACCTCCAGACATACATGTAACCCTTTCACTCCCTTTGTTGTCATGTCTGCAAGTACACACTGAACCTGTAATTGGAACTACATAAGTGGAACTCTGACAGGGTGCAAAACCCCAATAGCTTCAATGAGGCTTCACACAGGCACAGGAGTTTATCTGCATGGATACAGTCACTAGATTGCAGCCTTTGTCAGCTCTTTGGTAGAGAAATTGTGCCATCTTTCCCTTTGTTGTTACTAATAATGTTCTTAGTATTTGGGAGATGGATAGAGGTGAGGGTGTTGCATGAGGAAGGTTGAGGTTTGGTTCAATTCAAAATTAGGGCAGAGTTTTGGTATAGTGCTTATCGTTTTCCAAACCATCTATTGTTATGCATCAATCAGTAGCTAGAAAATGGCATAACAAACAATTTTCTGAGAAGTAATGAAACATAAACTGATTCTTATAACCTTTGTAAAATTAGAAGCCACCTCCTGTGTTTCTTTGGCTTTATAACTCATACTAGACCTCCCAGCCAAGATGTCACCTCTAAGTCTATTTTCCATTTCCTTTTTATAACCTATTGTGTTTTTTTTAAAAAAAAAACTCATTTAGAACTATCCTCTCTTATTTATATGCTCATCCCCATATAGTGGCAAACAATATTTATAAAAGAATTTGACATAAAAAATCGAAAGTATTGAACACTGGGTTTTCTACTACATTGAGCCTGTTGGGTTTAAATTTTGAAAGATCAAGAATCTTAAAAATTGGTGGTATTGAGCTAGCAACAGTGTTGGCTAAGTATCTTTGAGGTATAAACAAGGAAAATACAATAAAAGGCTATTATTTATATAATATGAATGCTTCCTAAAGTAACTTAGATACTTCTATTTTAGTTGAATATTGCTTTTTGTTTCCTCTATTAAGTAGTGCTCAAAAACCACAACTTCAGTCAATCAGTAAACAGGATCATTACTTTTAAGTGTTTCAGATTCTGAATCAAGGGTTTCATTTAATTTTCCAAGTGGAATAATGCATATAGATGAGGATGTCAAATTGCAAATAACCTGTATTAGAATGGCATTTACAGTGCTTATGGTAAGTAATCAACATTATTGACTTAGCTCAGGGATTTAAAATGCTGAAAAACACTAACAGAATACATTGATTGGAAGAATGGAGAAATGCATCACTGTGTTAAAGATTTGAAATGAGAGTGAAGCACATTATATTATTTTGTAGTCTGGGTATATATCTATACATATGTATATATATGTATAGATATATACAGATAATGTGTTATTGATTACAATTTCCCGCTGGGATAAAGAAAAGAATTCTGACTTTGGTTTGAATGGTTATGTTGGGATTCATTATCAATATGTTAAAATACAAATTGGTGGCTATGTAGTATGGATTTAGTGTCCCTGCTGAACTTTTTCCATTAGTAGCTAATGGCCATCAAGGTTTACTTTTTATGGTTTTGAATGCTCTTTATTTTTTCTTCTATAATTACCATCATGATACAGGAAACCTTTCCAGAAATAACGATGAAATTCAAATTATTCATTTCCAAATCCGTGAATTATAGACTTGCATCTGTCAGTAGGAGCGTTACCACATAATAATCTGTGATTTCTTATAGCTAGAACTGACTTAGTGACGTGTCTTTTGGCATTTTTCATAATGAACCTGGTTTTGAGCATTGCTAAAGTAAAAATTTGCTGGACTTGGCATATATTAGCTCTCAGCCCAGGAGGAAGCTTTTACTTTTAAAAAATGTACTAAGTATTTTTGGGTGTTATTAAATAAACACTGTAGAGTTGTGTTTGTTATTGTTTTTGTCACTACAAGGATTGCTTGGGACCTCAGTGTTTTAATAAATAAATTGTTTTAAAAATGCTAAGCCAGATTGTGATACCCTTCCTCATATTAAACAACCCCTTACTCCACAAGTGGTCCCACGGATTGCAGTGGAACTATTTGCAAAGTAAAGTTCAATTCACTGTGAGTAAACGTATATCACAATCTGGTTCACTTTGTTACAATGAACAAAAGCATTTTCACTGTAAAGTCTCCTTGGGCTGGTATCTTGTCAGATCTCATAAGTACAGCAGCATCCATCCTGACCAATAGCTGGATGAAAGACCCGCAAGGGAAATCCACATTGTGCATGTAGTAATAATGCTAAAAGTGAGCAATAACAGATCAGAGCTCCACTGTGGTGATACTGTGCTGTTGGAGATGCCATGGATAAGATAAAAACCAAGGCCCTGGCCATTGTGCTTCTTAAAGATCCCACCTCACTTTCCACAATAATAAAGGCATTAACCTGACACTCCTTCTGCTACACATACATATTTCCTGAGCAAGTAGCAATTCTGCCTTCCTGAATTGTGTAGTATTTGTATTATTTGTATTACCATAGTGGCAAGGAGCCATGGATCAGAATTCCATTGTGCTAGGAGCTGTACAAACAGAACAAAAAGCTGGCACTTCCCCTTGTCTAAATAGACAAGAAAAGACAGACACAGGGTGGGGAAGGGGTTAGAACACACAAACACACAAGCAGAGTGAATAATGTGTTGGGAGTCATGTTAGTGCCATTCAGGGGGGCCGGGGGGGGGGAGAGGAGATTATCAGGGCCGGATTTCCAATTAGGTACAGTAGGCATGTGCCTAAGGGCGCCAGCATTCTAGGGGTGCCTTACCTCTCTAAAACTGTGTGCAACATGAAGGTCAGCTGTAGGTGGGGAGTGGGTGGGAGGGCACTGAAGATGCTGTGCCTAGAGATGCGTAAGGTGTAAATCCGGCCATGGGGATTATTTAGGAGGAAACACTGAAGGGAAGGAGGTATGAGAATCAAGGAAGAGCAGAAGAGGATAAGAGGAGTGATACTGAGGTGAAGAGATTGTGGGGGAGTGGAGGAGTTGGAGCAAACTGCCAATCAGCACAACGCAAAGAATACCCCATCAAAATTGTAGAAAGTTCTCAAAAAGAGAAAATCTCCCTTCTTTGGCTGCTTCTGCCGCTATCAATTGGAGTCTCTGTCTGCCTCCTCTTTTCTGCTTTCTCCCAAGCACACATGGGGGAAAGGGAGACATCATCTGGGCCCTAGTGCTGGATGCCTTAGAAAATAAATACCTGCAAAAGATTTTGGGCATTGGTTGGAAAGATTTAATCACCAATAAAAAGATTCAAGAAATTGCCCACCAAAGGAAGAAAGTGTTTGTGTTTGTGTTTGGGGTTAGACTAGATGACCCTTGTAATCCCTTCTAACCCTATGATTCATCCTGTGCACTTTTTTTTTAGAAAAAAAGTCTTTAATTACATGATCACATACTATCATAAGGCATATGCACTGGGAGCTGCATAAAGGTTGGAAAAATCTGGAGCTTCCTAACTTTTGAGTGCTTGACTTTGCAACCTAAATAACATTTTAACAGCTTTTCTGTATGTAACTTCCTAGGATTTTTGAAAAGTAAAAGTAAAAATAAATTATATTATGTTCACCTGTAAAAAAAAAAAAATAAAAAAAATAAAATAAAAAGAACCCGTAAAACCTCCCAATCATGCATCAACAACAGGGTTTAAATTCTGAAACTTCAGAATTTGAGCACATGTTATTACATCTGGAAATACAGGACTATGTTAACTGGCAGCTGGAGAAGGCTGTTGTCTTGGGACATCAAGGAATGACTACTAAGAAGAGGTGTTGTCTGGTGGGTTTTCAGAAGATCCCAGGCCTGCTCTCTCTCCCGCTTAACTTTTCCTCACAGTATAGCTACTCTTGTAGCTCCCAAGCTTTCCCAATGCAGCCTCTGTTCTGGCTTTGGGGCTGCATCAAGGGCCCAATTCTTTAGAATGTTCATGTTCAGTGATTTCGGCAGGCAGCTATAATGTCTTGGGAAATGCAAGCAGAGAAAGAAGATGGGAATTCTCAGCTATTTATATCTCAGCAAAACCTGAATGGGATTTCATGAGACAAAGAAAAGGGCACTTCCCTAGATCAGCAGTCTTTCCCGCTGCTGAATTTCAAAAGACTGCTGGAAACAATGGAGGTTTTAGAGCTCCTCAAAAAAAGGTCATAATAGAAAGTGCTATACAAGCTTAATATATGGACACCACCATCTCCCCCTATAATATATAATGTATTTAATAATCTAAATTATGATAATCACAATTAGTCCAAAACTCTAACTTGCCCTTGTCTACCATTAGGGGGTCAACTGATGTATTACAGTTGCTTGCCACCAATGGCTGAGTTGGGTTTATTCTCTAGAGTAGATAAGGCCTATGGAAGGCCAAAGCTTGTTTGCTCATTGCACACTGTTTTATTTTACCTCTCTCAGTACCCAGTAATAGGACATTCATTCTGTTTCTAACTAGGATTGCAAATTTAATTCTTCTGCTCTGGGCTATACCGAAGATATACTCCATATAAAGCAGCTTTGAGCATATACATTCTTGTAATATATTTGTAACTGGTACGGCAGATGCTCTGACTATCAGCACTTTTGATGTTTCAAACTGCATTTGGGCATTCACCAGGGATCATTTCCCCAGCATGCTAGAGGAACACTTTGTGAACCTCCTGCTGTGTTTCCCCAGTTGAGACCAATGTTACTGCTGCTGTGGAAGAGCTATGCTTCTGTTAGCAATAATGACTCAGTACATTATGGTGGATTTTCTTTTTTCTGTGAGTCCTATTCAGAGACTGTCAGGTGGCTAATATTAAAACTCAGTTGGGTTTTCTTTTCTATCTGCTGTTCATCTTTCTTTGGTTTGCACATTCTTTTAAATACTATAATTCCTTATCAGGAAAGTTTATGTTCTGTGTAAAATTTTATTATAACAGATTAGGGTTAACTGAGAAAAGAACTTGTATTTTGAGTAGCAGTTAGCAGGGCAAATTAGACTGCCAGGTTGCTGAATAGTCATATTTAGAAATTCCTGCAATATGATGTAGGACCCCTATATCCTCACAGAGCCCCATTCATGTCAATGAACTCTGCCCAAGCACATCATATTGCAGGAACAGGGCCTATATTCTTAATTTTTAGCTGAAATATGGCATAACTACCAAGAGTATTATAAGCCTCAATCAAAGAGTAATTTTAATTAAAAAGATAACTAAAGTAACATTATCAATAGTTTGTGTTTTATATTATTGTTTATGTGAAATATGTTGAATAAGCTGTAATATATTACATAAGCTAATGTTTGGTTGAAATTCACAAGATAAAAGAATTCGTACATAACTTCACCCCTTTGTGCCTAAGTATTAAAGCACGTTTGGCCACAATGGAACTTTATAGGTGTGTAAACCTGTTTAAGGTATTTTTCTTCATAGATCAGATTCAGATGTAGAAGATAACCTTAAAAAAATGCTGCTCTGTGGTAATTTATAGAAAAGTTCTGGCACTGGAGCATCTCTCTAAAAATATCTATGCTTTTTCCTCTGTGCCACCATAATTGTGTCTACGGGTATGTCTTTACTGCAAAAGTGCTGAGTGTTTAACTCAGTTTAGCTAACCTGCATTAGCTAACTGGGATTAAAATAGCAGTGAAGACACATCAACTTGGCTTTGAACTCAGGTTAGCAGCTCAAATTCAAGCCAATTGGGGAGCCAAGGGTTAAACTTGAGCTGGTAACCTGAGTTACCACGTCTTCACTGCTATTTTAACCTAGGTTAGGTAACCTGCGCTAAGAACACATGTTTTTGCCCCCCAGTAATGATATACCCTACAGTATCATTCCATCCATGTCCCCTGGCACTGATCCTGGAACCACCTTACTTTACAGCTCTAGTCACAGATGACCTATGGAGATGCATCTTTGTGGTTTAGGTTTTGGAGGAAAGCCACAATCAGAGAGGAAAAATTATGCCCTGTATTTCCCCAAGCTAGAATCTGATCCAAAGTTCACACTGGCCCTTCTCATAACATGATTATATGGTATGGTGTATCAGTAGTATCTAACATGATGTACCTTAGTGTGTTTTCCTTTGGGTCAACCAACAGTTACAATACTTGTCAAATGAGGGTATTTGCCAGCACCTGAGTGGGAGTTCACTCAAGAAGTAATAAGGAGTGTTATTACTTATAACCAATCTGTCTACAATTGAGGCTTACGAGAAGCAGGTAGCATGTACACAGCTTCAACTCTGAGAAAATCATTCAGGTCAGGAACTTCCAACACACCAGCAAACTCTTAAATGTGTTGAATAGAAAACAAGTCTTCTAACTACAACTAAAGGACTCTATAGGAAGACATGCACAGATTTTAATTCAGTAACAGTCTGCACCATAAAATATTAGTCAAGTGCTAGCATAACCATTAATATGCTTCTAACACAAAGCAATTTCACAGACTTATTTACCAACTGGAATCTCCCAAATCTAGTTGGTAATTGGGCTTTTTATTCATCTCTGTAAATTCCATTTCTTAGTATAAATTCATTGAATGTTGTTAAATGGAATTAATAGCTTTTATACATAAGGTATATTATGTTTATGTTTAACTGTGGGTGTTTCGACTCACATTGTGAAAATCTCTGTTTTAATGCACAGTTATATTTTTTACATTTTTATTACATTGATTTTTTTCCTCTGGTAATACTTTTGTAATATGTTTATGATGTATGTTTTATAAATTGAGCTATACCCACAGTAGGAATATGGCTGTATGGTCATGTTTCGTTCCCTTCACATGGTTTTGTGAAGCCTCAGGATAAAACCATTCCAGGTGGATTAGAACCTAGATAAATAACCATAAAACTCATGTATTGGTTTTTTTTTTTCATTTACATCTCTTGCTTTGCTTAAAATAGATGGAAAATCATAGTTTGGTGCAGGGACATTGTATTGCAAAATGCTCTTCAGAGTATATTTTTTAAAATCATAACTTGATGTTTACTTCACCTTTATGAGTTTGTTCATGATATTATTTGTGCTTTACAGTTAGAGCTTGAAAAAAGACTGAAATTAGTAAATTATAATTTATAAATGGTCAGGTGTCTTCAAATACCAAGGCATTCAACAGATACAGAAACTCTGGTTGGGTTGCTACAGTGTTATGACTTTCCAGACTACTTCTTGACCAGTTGGTCTTAATTCAAATATAGCTGGTTAATTGGATTATGACATCACAAGTACCATCCTTCATTTCCTCTTTGGCTTCCACATTCTGTGCTCATGTACAGGCAAATGAGTGGGAGACATGTGTAGAAGTCATGTAAATGATGTCCCTTTAAAGCCATGATAACGTAATCAGAGAACCCTGCTGGGAGTTAATCTAGTGCATGAGCTGTTACAGAATGGAACAGACCACTAGAGCTGGTCAGACCACTAGAGCTGGTCAGGAATTTTTCAGCCAAACTGTTTTTCCGTTAGACAATGCTGGTTCATCAAAACCAAAAACTTTTGCGGATATGTATAAGTTTCAACAAAACTTTTGCATATGAAGCTCATCTGGGATGTGGAAGGGACAGGCTCAAGTCCCTGCATCTCTCACATCCCAGGTGCCCTAACCACTAGGTATAGAATCTCTCTCTCTCTCTCTCTCTCTCTTGCTCGTGCTTTCTCTCTCTTCCTTCCCACCCTCCCCCCAATGACTATTTCAGTATTTGTACAAAATGAAACAGCTCCAACAGGAAAGATTGAGAGACCCACCCCACAATGGCTGATATGCTATCAAGTGGTGCTATCTGTTTCAGAGCAATGACTAGAATTTGGGTGTTCTACATACCACATAAGTGCTCTAGCCACTGGGCTGTTCTGAGGTGCTGCACTCTCTCTCCTTTTTAAAAAAAAAAATTCAAAAATTCTCAGTTTTATATGAAATAGGAAAACTTTTTGAAATCTTAAATTTTTATGGGATAGGAAAACCATTTTCCACCCAGGTCTACTATGTGTATATGTTCATGTGTGTGCGTGCACTCACCTGGCTGCACCTGAATTTACTTCTACTCTTAATCTTTTGTAATCTCTATGCAAAAGTCAGATTTCCCCCCATTGTACAGAGTTATAAGATCATACAGCTAGAACTTATTTATGTGTCAAACTTTTTAAGTTTGTAACGGATGTATCATCAAATGCATGAAGATGATGTGCATGTAATAAATTGCAGAGCTATGTGATGAATTCATTTACCATGCACATTTGATCACCTCACTTGCTATCTGCCCACTAATCCAAATGTCAGGGGACATGTTCTTATCTTGCCGCTCTTTTTGTTTATTTATTTAATCTAAATGTCCCTCTTTCCTCCCCCAAAGATGTAAATTACTTACAGAACTACTCCTACCTGAGGCCTAGAACAGGCAAAGTTCACTCCTGAACCTTTTCTAGATATAGGATTTGGGGCTAGAAACAGAAGTCTTATACTATGGCATTGGGGGTGATTTGCTTTCAAATAGGATGCAGTGCTTGCTTCTTGCCATGAAAGAACCTGAGATATCAGCATTTATAACTCCCATTTTTACACATAGAAAAGCTATTTAGTTCAATTTAGAGGTTTAATGTCTCTATCAGAGCTCTGCACAATTGGGCTCATGGCAAATGTGGTACCTGGCAGAGAGCTACAGAATACAGTCCCAATAAAAAGAAAATAAAACTCTCTCTGACTTTTCTTGAGCAGCATTTCTGTACTATTTGCAGCAAATACAGAATAGGTGATGGTGAGGGATGGTATATTTATTGCCACTTGTTTGGGATGACCTGCATACCTTATTCATGGCTTTGTCACTCATCCATAATGCATCATCCCAAACTCAGGATGATTCTATACTATGCCATCATATAGTCCATATATAATAACTGCTTTAAAAATTTCCCTTTTCTCTAAGGACCCATAATAATTAGCATATTATTTAAAATCAATGTATGCCCTTTTACAGAAAACAGCATGGAAGAAGTAAACATCTGTGAACAGCTGTGCAAAATCTGGTGTGCAGTGTTATGCTGTAGCAAGCCCTACAATCTAGGCAAACCATTGTGTCAAGCTAAATGGGTGTGGTTAAAACACATTTTACAGAGCCAAACCATATGAAAATTCTCTAGGAGGAGAATGTACTGCTGAGCATCACACATAGGGTGGCGGGGCTTGCACAGTTACACAGCAAACTTGTCTGCACCTCTTGCATTCCCAGGAGTATCCGACACGCACAACGACTCTCTATGTTCTCTGAAGGCTGCTGACAAGATTAGAATCTGATTCATCATAGAATAGGCCTTGGAGTACAACCTGTTACTTACTACCTCTGGTAGTTTGTAACTTATGATGTTTCTCTGTAGTAAACTAGGCTGGTGTTAATTTAAAAAGCAATCTGTATAATACTCTATCTGACTTCTCCCACAAAGTAGATGTCTTTCTGTGCTATTTGCTGATCTGTTGCAGATGCTGAGGGTGGAAAAAATGTTGGTTGTGAGTGGTGTGTTGTGACATTGGAAACGAAGGTATTATTTAAGTTGTGATTGTGTTCTTTACTTTGCAGCATGCCAACCATGGGAGAATGTGGCCCTTAGTTTTATAACTAACCCAACTTATTTATTATTTTCTTGCCGCCTGACTCTAAAACAAAATAGGCAAATACATTTTGCAATTTTTTTCATTTATGAAGCCTGTTTTGGAAAGATAGTTGAAGACTCTTGTCACACAGGCCATTTTTCCTCCCTACCCAGAGAGTCTATTTTTTCTCTCTACTAAGCTGAAAAGAATGTTCTTTTAGTTTTAATTCTATGGTTTTCCAGTCTCAATGCTGTTGTAGAACAAAGCTATACTGTTCCTTCTGAGAATTATCACAATGAAGTCCTCAGTGTGAATGGTCCCATTCCTCTATTGTTGCCCTACACTAATAAAAGTTGAATGATATTTGTCATTCTTTTTCTTTCATTGGTGGGATAGAAACAATTATTCATTTTTAATCCTCTAGCGATCCACTTTGGAAAACAGTTTCCATCTTTTTTCTGATTCAAAAATGTTCTTGTCATCTATACACCAGGCATATTCCATGAAGATGTGTTTATCTCTGAAATCGTTTTTAGTCTACTAGAGATGACTGATGGTGATCTATTTTTTTTCTTTTGTTTGTAGTAATCCATGATATATTAGTATAATTGCTAACAGTATGGGGTACTACTGATAACTTTTAGGAACATTCCAAAAATCCACTTTGGTGGGTACAGAATGCAGTGTGGTTTTGTTTTTGCAGTAAAAAATGCTAGTCCATGGATTCTGTATTAATGTGGCTGGGTTTGTTAATTTTACCTGGAACATTGGGAGGAATGTATGTGCCCATTTATACCTGAAATGGACTGTGGCTCCATGTTCTGATCCTGCTCCAAATGAAGTCAACTCTTTTTTTTAAAAAAATAAGTACTACATTGTTATACAGCAGTTTCCCCAACCATTATGGTATCATTAACATACTGATGTTAATGTTGGTTTGGAACTATTATGATTTTTTTTAATGAGAGAATGGTAAAAACATCCATTGAATTAATACAAATGGAATCAGACTCCGTCCCAAGCTTCTGAGGGAGGACTGACCCATTTTCTAAACCTGATTTCCTGTGACTGACAGATACAGTCTGATAAAGATTGGAAAATCAGTTACAATGGCAAATTTTATCCACAGTTTTTGTTATTGTTGAGAGGCTCTTTGTCTTTTAAACTGAACTGTAGCCTTACTGAGGGATTATGTACATTCTTATTCGTAGTCCAAAAAGTAGGGAATATATAAGGTCCTGACCATTAAAAATATTATGCATATGAAACATACACATTTTACAGAAACAATATATGTAAACTAGAACACACTTTCTACATTTAACTCAGAAATAAAATCTCGTCTATTCTAGTCTATATAACAATATCCTTGATCTTATGCCAGAATGCTGCCTAATTGATTTTTCAAGGTGTGCTTTCCAGCTTCCCTTGCTGTTCTGAGGACAGGAATCATGCTCTAAATGCCTGATTCTGCCATCCTTTCACTTTTTGGTATCTTAGTCCACAAGGAGTTCCATTTATTTCAGTAGAATTATTTGTGAAGAGTATGATTAGAAGACTCCATGTGAATAAGGGTGGCAGAATTGGGTGCTGAGTGAGTTTGCTTTCTCAGATGGTGAATTGAAATTGGTGCTGATAGTCTATACATAGTTTTGGGTAAGGGAGCTGGGTGAGATCTTCACTGCACTGAACTCTCAGTCTGAGGTGTTGGAGGGCTAACGTAGTTTTAAGTTACCTCTGCATCCTCTTGAGTCTGGACTGGTCCAGGGACTAGAATGGGCCCCAATGTAACTTAAGCTGCCCTATAGTAAACTGTCAATGACTGCCTCTGAGCAGCAGTGCAGCCCAGAATTAATGCAACACTAAGAACTAGGACTCCACCACTGACATGTCCCTCTCAATCCAGCCTCACTACTGTGGCATATCCCCTACACCAGAATTTGCAAAGGGGTCCTCACAAGCCAGCCTGTGTCTTCCTCAATCCCTGCACCAGGGGAATTCTACCTCAGCCCCTTTACAGTACTATGACCCCAGGGCCACAACATGTGAAGACTGGAGAGGAGATGAGAATCCTCCCATATCTATATTTCCCAAATTTGTGAAAATTCAGATCCAGATCAGATTTTTGCTGCTGGTTGCAACTATAATGAAAGGAAGAATCATCAGAATTAGAATATCTCGGAAGTACAAAGAACTTTGGATCTGGATACAAACTGGGTGGTTCAAGCTCTTTTCTGTTATATTCCTTTTAATATTTTTCTACCATGACCAGGAAAATTAGGCTGGTTATGATAATTTTGGAGACAGCATAAGGGAACTCAATTAAATAAAAGTCGAAAAGATGGAGTAGAGGAAATCAATACATTGATGTCCTCTGCTGAGTAAGAAGAGAGGCAGATGTTATTTTTATGAATAAAATGTCATCCCATTGTAATAGAGTAGTTTGCTCCTTTAAAGGCTAGATGCCTGGGGTAGGCCAACCATAGTAGCTAAATAGGCACACCTGAGCAAGGATCAGGGGATTCTCCTATAAAGAGAAGCAGGAAGCTATGGAGAGGATTGGGGGAGCTGCTAAGCACAGCACAGAGACTCCTGGGAGCAAGTAGTCTCCAGCAGAGAAAGAAACCTGAAACTTGGGGAGTGAGACTACAGATAGGAAAGTCTGCGGAGTGGCCTGATAACACTCTGATAAGGAGCTAAATGGACGGGTTTGAGGAGGAAACTGAGAACTTTTATATTGAATGTTTGTTAATGTAATAAACTGGAACCTAAGAAGGGCTGCGAATGGAAACAAGTGTGTGTGAGTTACTGAAGAACCCCCTTGAAAGGGGAAACTGAGCAGCGGGTCACTTGCAGGGCTGCCCTGTAGCCATACCATGAGTGGACACTTCACAATAGGCAATTTATCTGATGAAGCCTCCTTTTTGATTTACAAAATATTCATGAGAAGATCACAATTTCCTCAAAATTATATACTATTTTGAAGTAACTACCCATATTTTGTGTTGAGTTTTAAAACTGGTTAGTTTTGATTGGTTGGGTAAGTCTGTTCCTGGATTGGGAGTGTATTTTCAGCACCCAGTCACACATAGGCGAATCTTAAATTCTGTTTCCACAAATATTTATGCATGAGGTCTTGAAAATTGCTTTACGTGAATATCTATGCCAGTAAAGTTTAATCAAATGAATGTCTGTGCAATGTGAACATAAAAAGGGACATGAGCATGCCTGAATATAATTAATTAAAAAATGAGAGTAAATATTCCCAGAAAACTTCTGGTAGTATTCACCCAGCATTACAGCCACCCGATGCTGGCATAAAATCAGAAAATAGTCTTTTACTTAATAGTTCCTTCATTTATTCCTGAAGGGTATTGTAGCTAACCTGTTTCACCAGGTAAATCTCAGATTGGAATTTCTGTTCCAGTCTAAAATGGACACTTTCTAATATTGCCCTAGGCTGCTTAGGTTATGAATTTTGTGGTGTGTTGGAATACTGTTTAGTGATAAGAAAAGAGCAGAGATTAGATATGTTTTGAACTGTGTATATATTCTCTTTTTCAGGTGGTTGAGAGAGAGGAAACCTTTAAAAGAATGTATCAAAAATCTTTTCTGAATTGATATGTGGTGTATTTCTCTTTTTTATACAAGGTGACAGTGTATGTGAGATGTAAAGACGAGTTTGCTCAGGCAATTACCCCTTGTTGATAGCAGATTATTTCCTCTGGCAAACTCGAAAATAACTTGTTGGTGTATAAGTTACTGCTGTTCTGGGGATGCAGTAATTTACTCTCCTGTCTTTTTTATGAGCACATTTATTTTAATCAGTAGAGTTTGGAATGGCTCTTTTTCATCTAACTCCATCTCTTTTGGAGTTATACACCCTCTTACATGTAACAAAGGAGAGTCCATTTGCACACACAGGAGAAAAGAAGTTTGATGTATTGCAGAAGAGCATTCTTTATATAGGAAATCATATCCCATGCTCTTTTTCGTGTAAAGAATGTAGCTTTCATTTTCTACAGCAGTGGCCCAAATTATTTTTCTGAATAAGGCAATGTTTCACTTCAGTGAGTTACCAGAGGTTATCACTCACAGTGGAGAATGGTGTCTTGGAAAAAAAGTGAACATATACACTAGGGCTGTGGGAAAAGCCACAGAGGGTGGAGGGTTTGTTTAAAAAACTAAAAACCTTTAGAATGTTTTAAAATAATGATAGATGTTATGTGAAATATCCAGTACATGAAAGATTTTTGAAGAGGGAGATTACCTAGAATGAAATTAAGACACTTTTCTAACTACATCGATTATTATGCATCTTGCAGTATGAAAAAAATAAATGATACATAAAAAGAATTGCAGAATTATGCCCATCCACCCCCAGGTAGACAATACAATGGGCAATCAGGACTTGATTTCCCACCCTTACTCCACGAGCAGTTTCAATGAAATCTATTAGCATAGCAAGGTACTCTTCCACCTGCATGTGGCAGAACCTGTCCCTGAAATAAAAGGAAACATGTATCTTACAGTATTTCATGGAGTCTAGGTCAATATACAATTACAACATCATTGATAAAATATTAACACTAAAACTATCACAGAAACCAGGTAATACATTAATAATTGAAAACATTGGCAAACAAATATGTTTTCAGTTCCTGCATAAAAATTAAGAGATATATAGCTTCTCAATGCATGTAAATAGCTCACATTAAAATTAATGGGAGTTATTGTTATGTTCATGGCATACATACAGAGAAGTTAGATGAAAACATAAAATATTCTTGCAGTGTAATGCTACTTTATTTCTTGAAATCCAGCACACTAACACACAACAACCAAAAACAAAGAGAGATAAAGCAGACTGTTCCCTAAGGCAGAGAGGCACAGCTCAACCCACCTTGCTCTTGGCTGGCTCTTTGCAGACTGACTGCTGGGAACACAGATCCCCATCACCTGCAAGCAGGACCAAGAAACCCCTTAGGATTTAAAGGGAAAGCCTATAATTTTAACACAGTTTTCAATACATCACAGTTATATGAACACTTAAGTTTCTCCCTAGACTTAGAATAGGAAATGACAGTGTTATCACAGGCATCCCTCTGAGGCAAATGAAAATGATGACTTTATTGGCCACCACTATATGGCTGTAGGCCCTTTTCCCTTACTTTGCATGTATCTTATCTTTTCTTATGGTGTTTTACTTAGCGCCATCATCACTTTTACTTATATTCCTTTTCATCTTATTAAACAAAATTTGAGATATTGTCAGTGTAGTTTGCCTAGTAATCCAATTGCAATGCAAGATTTGTGGCCAGATCGCAGTGAACCGTAGTGAACATGTACCCTGTCCTTAATCTGTTTTATTTGGATGTGTTACATTCATTTATTTTCCTGTGATGCATGGCATACTATTATGGACCGTTTCTGATTCAATAGTCATATGCTGCACTTGGAGATATCATTTGTTCTCATAATTTGTCTTTTCACTCTCCCCCTGCTGATACATGTCTTCCTGTATAGGTTTGTCCTGATTCAGGGGGGAAACTCTTCTGTGTTTCTGACTTTTCTGTTTATATCCATTATTGGCCAGAAGAGAACTGGCTGCAACCTAGTCCCAGAAATACTCTTTGGTATTGGTCCTTAACAAACAGTTTTGGCTGCCAAATCATGATGGAAGACTTTGTTAACTCTTTGAGAGTCCTCAAGTATGGGAATCACAAAATGATTCTGCTGTAAGAGCAGTCAACCCAAAACTTGAACTGAACTGAATTTAACCATTGTGTGAAGTTCAAAAAAGTCAACTTTTAATGTATATTTTTCAGCTTTCTGTACATCAGCTTATGGTTCCAGCCAGCTCTGCCAAGCAGAAGTGCCAGAATACCATAAGACAAAGAGTCCTCATATTTATGGCCTACTTCAAAACTAAGAAGTAACAGAAAGATCACATTGTCTTGACTACTGTTTCAAACTAAAGAAGTTTGAATAATTTAGCTAAAGTCTGGGTAACTACCCACAGTTGCCTTCATTCTCTGATATTAATATTAGATCAAGACAATCTGAAATAGTCAGATAAATCTTGCAAATACAGGGAAATTCATTCACTAACTGTCCATTAGTTTAAAAAAAGATAGAGTAAAAAATTAAGTAAAATCAAGCTAATTCTCCTGAATATTAATATTTGACATTTCAAGAGAGAATCAAGTCATTTCTGTGACAGATTTGGAGCTGCTCAGTACTATTTTATGAATACTGGATGTTGACCTGATTATTGGGATGGGTACTGTCTGACTTTTGAGGATTAGTTTAATAGAGGGCTGTCTGGAGAAACTGGGCGGAAAAGAGAGAATGGCTCAAGATAGCCATTTCTCCATGAACACTTAAGAGTTATTGAGGGACAATGCCAGGACTATTAAGATTGAAGATTTTGCCTCCTCTCCAGCCAACCTACAACACTGATTTGAACCAGCACAGGAAAAGGCCAACAAGCACAGTAGAACAAAAGAACTATAACAGGGTTTAAAAACGGACTCTCTCAAGAAAGGGAGGCTAGTTGTTTGGGGGAACCAGACTGAGACATAGGCAATAGCTGGAGTAACTGAAGAAGTTAGAGCTATCTAGGTCACCATCAGGGGATAAGACAAGACTTTAGGTGAGATAGACATGAGTTGTTTTAAACTCCCGTTTCTATGAAAGCTATGTTAGCACTGCTAAAATAAAGAATATTTTTGGTTTATGAAGGCTGCCCCATCACTATATCCACGACTAGTCACAGACTCCCAAAGAGAAGAACCGCAGGTGCTGAACTCAGTCGGACCTGGAAGGTAAGAACAGTTGATATACAGAATGCGATAGCCCCACGTGGTGTAAAAGTGGGAGAATTTTACCCCAAGATAGGTAAAGGCATGAGGACTGATATCTGTGGGGATACATTCAGAGAGACCGCAAAAAGGGACAGAAATGCAGCTAGCCCATGACAGTCCCCAGGGCCTGAAATTGTTTCCCACTAAAATCAGAGATAAGAAAAGAATATTCAGAGGATAGAGTGAAAAAGCTGAAACCAAGAAACACCAAAAGCTAAAGAAAGAACATTGGGCAGGAACTGTCTCTTTGTTCAGTGCTGAGGCGCACAATGGGGTCCTGTTCCATAACTAGGGCTCCTAGGTGCTAAGGGAGAATTCCTTACAGCACAGTCACTTGAAGAATCAGTGTGAACAGTGAAATCTTCCAGAATGAAGGCACTGGAAAAATTTGCAGCAGTGCTATTTACTGGGCCTTGACACTTTTTCTTCTAACTAACTGCTTCAACAGAGAGAGTAAATAAAACAGAAGAAGGCTGTAACTGTAAATTTGAAAAGAAATGAATAATGAAAAAATCCCTCAGGGTTATCCATGTATTTTTGCTTTTAAACTTCTCTCTTCATATCATACTGTAGGCCACATTCTCCCCATTCTTGAATAAAACCACAAGGGAAGATGAGCACAGTCTCCCTGTACTTGTGTAGCTCTCAAAAAGCTGCTTGTCTGATGCATCACTCCCTTTGGACTGGTAGCTGTGAAGAATGGCAGGGGAGCATGGCTAGCATTTCTTGCATCTCCTAGAGATTTCAGACTATGTGTGTGTGATCTCTGTGGTCTGTGAGATGTCTTTGCCACCTGTCTCAACTCAATTGCAGCATGGGGCTGTCATAGGTACCAAGCTGGACCCCGATGTTGTGCTCACTTTGTCTCCTCTCTCTTCTTCCTATAACTCTCTAAAGTGTCTAGACTCCACAGAGGGGGAGTTACTGCTGATCAGAGCAGCACTAACTTTCAGTGGAAATTACGTAATATGTTTGATACATTGCCATGGGAACATGACACATTAACCAGCTGATTTCCACATCCCCTGCCTTAGCTCTGCAGGTCTGAGTTTCTACATAATGGCCACATAGAGCATATAGTTAATTACATGGTAGGAGCAAATACTCTACAAAGCCATCTTTTTCCCCTTGACATGCCCACTCATCTCTCTCAAACACAATAAGAGGCCTCTTGTAGTGTTTAGGAATAAGGCAGTATCCTTGTAAATTGTTTAAAAACAACGAGGAGTCCTTGTGGCACCTTAGAGACTAACAAATTTATTTCGGCATAAGCTTTCATGGGCTAAAACCCACTTCATCAGATGCATGGAGTGGAAAATACAGGAGTAGGTATAAATACATGAAAAGATGTGAGTTGCCTTACCAAGTGTGAGGTCAGTTTAACAAGACAATTCAATTGACAGCAGGATACCAACGGAGGAAAAATAACTTTTGAAGTGGTAATGAGAGTGGCTCATTTCAGACAGTTGACAAGAAGGTGTGAGTAACAGTAGGGGGAAATTAGTATTGGGGAAACTAGGTTTAGGTTTTGTAATGACCCAACCACTCCCAGTCTTTATTCAGACCTAATCTGATGGTGTCCAGTTTGAAAATTAATTCCAGTTTTGCAGTTTCACATTGGAGTCTGTTTTTGAAGTTTTTTTGTTGAAGAATTGCCACTTTTAGGTCTGTTATTGAGTGACCAGGGAGATTGAAGTGTTCTCCTACTGGTTTTTGAATGTTATAATTCCTGATGTCAGATTTGTGTCCATTTATTCTTTTGCATAGAGACTGTCCAGTTTGGCCATGTACATGGCAGAGGGGCATTGCTGGCACATGATGGCATATATCACATTGGTAGATGTGCAGGTGAACGAGCCCCTAATGGTGTGGCTGATGTGGTTAGGTCCTATGATGGTTCCCTTGAATAGATATGTAGACAGAGTTGGCACCAGGGTTTGTTGCAGGGTTTGGTTCCTGGGTTGGTGTTTTTGTTGTGTGGTGTGGAGTTGCTGGTGAGCATTTGCTTTAGGTTGGGGGGCTGTCTGTAAGCGAAGATTGGTCTGTCTCCCAAGGTCTGTGAGAGTGAGGGATCGTCCTTCAGGATAGGTTGTAGATCTTGATGATGCACTGGAGAGGATTTAGTTGGGGGCTGTAGGTGACGGCTAGTGGCGTTCTATTACTTTCTTTGTTGGGCCTGTCTTGTAGTAGGTGACTTCTGGGTACCCTTCTGGCTCTGTCAATCTGTTTCTTCACCAGATGGGTCCTGTAGTTTTAAGAATGCTTGATAGAGATCCTGTAGGTGTTTGTCTCTGTCTGAGGGATTGGAGCAAATGCAGTTGTATCTTAGAGCTTGGCTGTAGACAATGGATCGTGTGATGTGGTCTGGATGAAAGCTGGAGGCATGTAGGTAAGTATAGGTGTCAGTAGGTTTCTGGTATAGGGTGGTTGTTTATGTGACCTCGTTGTTTTTGCTGATACAGACTAACACGTCTACCGCTCTTAAATTGTTTGTGAGTGCTTAAGTGGCACTTACTGTGTCTGTTTTTAGAAGCTGCCAAAAATCAGCCAGAGCAGCAATATGTATTTGGGACTAACTGTGGTGTGGTTTTGTCATATTGTTTTTGTTGTGTAAAAAGCAAAAGAGAACTTTTTGGTTCCTCTCCATGGTGTGTAAGGGAAGAGGAGACTATTACCCTGTTTTTCCCCCAATAAAAGATTGAATGGATGCTAATTAGACTTCCGTAATGGCAATGCTAAAATACATACAATTTACGTATTTTAAAATAAAACCTAATGTACAATATGGGGATATGAAATTGTCTTAAATATGTATTTGTATGACATCTGCCTAAGGTCATATTCTGAGATGCCTTGTGCCAGTAAGGGAGGCCCAAAACATGTACAGTTTACAAAATAATGATGGATATTGCCCTCCATTGGGATATCCCTGACAGGAAAGAATGGACCCATTCAAGAATGATAGAGTCAATAGGCAAGTGAACACAACCTCATGCTCAAATGGAATCTTAGAGATTGCCTCCCTCGAGATGATTTCTTGGGCAAGTGCATAAAAACTGCACATCTAAGGAAAGATGGCCCTTTTCCTCCTACAGAGGTGTTAACAACTGCAATTAAAAAAGGGCCTCCATACCTCCATTCTTGTTTTCACCAATCAAGTAGGACAATGATCTGATTTTTCCAAGCAAAATTTTACTTTGTTTAGACTTTGTTTTTTGGACTTCTCTAGCATGGGAATACTTACCACTGTGAATGTTCCTACTGTTGGCATACAGTCTGTGATAACTGAATCAAAAGAGAACCTTCCATTTCATCTGAGGGAGGCATTTAACCTCAAAGTGTCAAACACATTCACTTATCTATGCAGAAGATGAGTGTAGATTTCAATGTACTTATAAAACAAGGTTGGAATATCACTGAGATAACTATACTATCTTTGTCTTGCTTATCAGTTACATTCCATCTCTGCAACTTCTGTCCTTTTTTCTGTACATTATTTATATTTTTAAAAGTTCAGTAAAAATATCTGAACCTAATTATCTGAATGGTCCTAACAATTAAAAAAAATTAACACTACTTTTTCAGTTTACTTTCTCCTAGAAAGTGAAACGTAATTGGTGAGCTCGCAAAGACGGAGTATAATTTTCACCATGATATCCAGTAATGCTGAAGGTTTATTGAAGTCCATGCTCTCCATGTGTTCAGTGCAGGTACTCAACACTCTGAGATGAAATGCTGACCCCAGCTACAATGGAAAGTTCCTCTGTTTTTATCTCTTGAGGAGCTCTACCAATGGGGAGCATTCACAGCAGTAGGCCTTGCCATGATAGGTACAGTCTCAACAAAACAAATCACTTCTCAAGTCAACAGTGAGATCTAAACTGGATAAGTTGTTTACCAGCTAATTCGGGGGGAACTGTCACGCATTCCATGGGAATGTTTCCCTAGCAGTTAGCAATGTACAGTACCAAATCATAATTGTTACAGAATGTGTGCACAAGGAGTCCTTCAATTCTCTCATTCCCTACATGTATGAATGGGGCAGTTATAACTTGGCTGCAGGGAGTGTGCAGTACAGGAGAGAGGTGGCTGTGTAAGCAGCCCCACAGGAGGCATGTATGTGCAGGGCCATAAGTCCACCTCTCTGAACTACTAGGGCTGCCCTAATAGGAGTGGTGTCTGTGTCTTTGCAAAGGCGTAGCAAGCATGCCTCTCCTGGTAGAACTTTTTAAAGGCATAATGTTCCAAACACTACTGCTCAGCCATCTTACCTCCTCCCCTTCCTTTAATACTGCTCATGCTCTTACAACGCATAACTGAGCCCTTATTAAGACCTGTGTCTCAGTCTAAAGTTTCCTGTGTAACCCCTCCTCCTTCATGATCACTACTGGACTTACCAATCACTTCTCCTTAGTCTTCCTTGTCTCTCTTCTTAATACCCAGATATATGAGATATGTCTCTCTCTATAGATTTGTATAATATGTGAGAAGCAGTATGGTCCAGTGCATAGGGCACTGGTCTGGGACTCAGGAAAACTGGGTTCTGTGTCTGGCTCTGCCAATGATCTTCTGGGTAATCTTAGGTAAGTCACTTCATTTCTGTTCCCCCTCACACTCCTTGGCGGTCTTATTTAGCCTGTAAGATCCTTGCAGCAGGGATTGCCTCTTACTAGGTGTTTGTACAGGGCCTAGCACTATGGGGCTCCAGTCTCGGTGCTACCATAGTACAAATAAGTGTGTGTGTGTGTGTGTGTGTGTGTGTGTGTGTGTATGTGTATTGTGACAAAGCTCTGTCCTTGTCTCCGTGGGTCCCGCATTTCCTGGCTGATTTCGCTAGCCTCGGAGGCTCACTGTGACCCTCCATGTAGCCCTTCTCTCTCTAGAGGCAAGGGTCACAGCTTACTGAGCCATTTTCATCATAAGCCAGCAAGGGAGGTGAGGAGAAGCAACCCTCCCTCACACAGTCTCTGTTGTCTCCCAGTCTCAGTGATTAATCAGGGAGGGGAGGGGGGAGCCCGGGCCCGCCCTCTACTCCGGGCTCCAACCCAGGGACCCTAATAGTAGCGGCTATGATAGCTGACTTTTGGAAATAGGATGTGTACAATTCCCTGGGCCACATCCCCACAGCAGCCACCACTCAATATCTCCTTCACCGTTACCTCAGGGCCTCATTTCTTGCGCCTGATATGGATTTATACTGCTTCGTTCCTCCAACAGCACGGCTTCCTCCTACAGCTCCTGACACGCATGCCTCACTGACTAACTGGGAGGCTTTTAACTAGTTCCAGCCAGCCCTTGATTGGCTTCAGGTGTCCCAATCAACCTAGCTATCTCCACTGCTTTCTAGAAGGATCTTAATTGGCCCCAGGTGTCTTGATTAACCTGGAGCATGGTACCAGGGATTTGTTAAGCCTGGGGCTAACATACCTGTTCCTCACTATTTTACTATAGCCATCTGGCCTTGCCCCGTCACATATTCCCCCCCCTTTGCTCAACACCATAGAGTTAGGCAACTTGGGACGCCAGGCAGTGTGCTCGTGACAGACCATCAGCATTGCCATGGTGGCATCCAGCCCTGTGCCGTATGCGGAACTGGAACGGTTGGAGGGATAGGAACCCCCTGGTAACCCTTGCATTCTTTTCCTTATTCCTCTGCATCCACTGGAGGGGTGCATGGTCCGTCACGAGAGTAAATTGCCGGCCTAAGAGGTAATAACACATGTCTCCATGGCCCATTTGACAGCAAGGCATTCTCTCTCGACTACTGCGTACTTCTGTTCTCTTGGGAGCAGCTTTCTGCTTAGGTAGAGGATCGGGTATTCTTCTCCAACCATTTGCGACAGAATCGCCCCCAACTCCACCTCAGAAGCATCTGTTTGTAAAATAAATTCCTTGTTAAAGTCTGGGGCTATGAGTATGAGGTCATTACAGAGGGCCATCTGAAGGTCTATGAATGCCCCCTCTGCTGCGTCGGTCCACTTCACCATGTCTGGACCTCGGGCCTTCACCAGGTCCATTAGGGGACTAGTCCTAGTGGCGAAATGGGGAATAAAACATCGGTAGTCGCCTACCAGTACCAGTACCAGTCATCTAGGTACGCAGCTGCATAACTAGTACGGAGGCGCAGCAGTTTATCCATGAGGTGCTGGAATGTGGCCAGGGCCCCATGTAACCCGAAAGGGAGGACAGTGTACTGGAATAGCCCGTCCGGGGTGGAGAATGCTGTCTTTTCTTTAGCTTCTTTAGTCAGGGGAATCTGCCAATACCCTTTTGTCAGATCCAGTGTAGTCAAGAATCGGGCACTACCCAGTCAATCAACCAGTTTGTCGATGCATGGCATGGGGTATGCATCGAATTGGGATACTTCATTCAGTCGGCGAAAGTCATTACAGAATCTCATGGTACTAGAATGATTGGACTGGACTACAGACCGTAAGATTCTTCAGTAACCCCTAATTCTAACATTTTCTTTGCTTCGGGCTTGATTTCTTCTCTCTTGGCTGCTGGGATTCAGTAGGGTCTCAATGTTACCTTGGCTCTGGGGATCGCGCGGATATGGTGATAGGTCTCAGTTGTCTGCCCCGGTTTTGTAGAGAACACATCTCGATTGTGATTAATCATGTCAGCTGCCTCAATCTTTTGGATCGGCGTCAAGTCGGGTGATATCCTCACTTGCTTGTGTAAGTTATCCTCCTGGGGAAAGGTCTCCTGCGTGACTAAGCATGCCTCTCGATCGTGCCAAGGTTTTAGAAGATTGATGTGGTAAATTTGCTCTGGTTTCCTGCGGCCTGGTGGCCGCACCTTATAGGTCACCTTTCCCACAGCTTCAATCACTTCGTAGGGTCCCTGCCACTGGGCCAACAGTTTACTTTCTGCTGTGGGCACCAGGACCATCACTCGATCCCCTGGTTAGAACCATCGAAGCTTTGCTTGGTGGTTATAATGGGTTCGTTGGGTCTCCTGTGCTTTCTCCAAGTGTTCCCGTACAATGGACATAACTCGGGCTATCCGATCCCTCATCTGCAGTACATGCTCAACTATGTTCCTTCCGGGATTTGGCTCCTCTTCTCAGGCTTCTCTGGCTATATCCAATATGCCTCGGGGGAGAAAACCTTGGGGAACCTCCTGGATGGCAAACATGAGGTAAGGCAATAGGGTATCCCAATCTTTCTCATCCTGGCTCACCACTTTCCTGATCATGGCCTTGAGGGTCCTATTGAACCTTTCCACAAGGCCATCTGTTTGCGGGTGGTATACAGAGGTCCATAGGGCTTGTACGTGGAGCAACAAACAGAGATCTTTCATCAACTTGGACATGAAAGGTGTCCCTTGATCAGTCAATATCTCCTTGGGTAGCCCAACCAGGGGAAAAGATCTGTACTAGCTCCTTAGCTATTGTCTTGGAAGCCGTGTGTGTAGAGGAACAGCTTCCGGGGATCGGGTTGCATAGTCTAGTACAACAAGCACATGTTGGTGGCCCCTAGCTGTCTTCTCTAGGGGTCCAACCAGATCCATGGCTATGCGTTCAAATGGTACCTCTATTACTGGAAGAGGTATCAAAGGGGCCCACAAGTGTGGGCGAGAGCTATGTAGCTGACACTCCGGACAAGAGGTGCAGTATCGCTGGACATCTTCGTGTACTCCTGTCCAGAAGAACCTCCGCAGGATCTGTGCCTGGGTTTTCTCTACCCCTAGGTGTTCTCCAAATAGGTGACTGTGGGCGAGGCTTTCTAGAAGGATCTTAATTGGCCCCAGGTGTCTTGATTAACCTAGAGCAACTGCCATTTGGTTACCATGGTACCAGGGATTTGTTTAGCCTGAGGCTAACATACCTGTTCCTCGCTACTTTATTATAGCCATCTGGCCTTGCCCCATCACAGTATGTATATATATGTGTATTTGTGGTGATTAAAGTAGCCTTCTTGCAATAAATAGTAAATGAAAAAATCTATGCCAACTTTTTCAAAAATTCACATAGCTCTGAACACATACTCTTATAGCCTTTCCATTTCTTTGCAGGCTGCACAGAAAACAAGCTTCATAATAAAGAGAAAAAAATTGCTAATTAATTGCATTTTGTCCTTGTTGCTTGTTTTAACCTACAGCATTATCTCAGGCATTGTACTACTGCCAGTTCCAGAGATATGACAAATGCATTTTGACAATCCCAGTGCAAACCATGTTATAGTCCTCTGAGTACTAATTTTAACAGCAAAAGAAAAGGTAATGCTTCTAAGGGATAGCTAAGCAAAATCATTATACCACATTACCAACATGTATGCAGGGCCTCTGTGGCATCATTTGTAACAATGGGAAGCAGCAGAGTTGCTATCTTTATCAGAATCATTTCTCTGGCTTGTGATTTGTGACACCAGACTACAAGCAATTCCATGCACTGCATCAGTACCAATAACAGTTCAGAATCAATGTGGGTGTTAATGACATTGTGAGTAGACAAATACAGGGGCAGGAATCCAAGTCCCACAACAGCCTTCCTACAGTTAACGCCATTCCTACAAATGGCATATTCTTGGACTGAGTCCAAGGAACTTGGTCCCAAGATGAACTTTCCCTGACTTTGTGATATGTTAACATCCAGCGTACTCAGGGATACACAGGCTTTGCTTATGAATCACTCAGACAGAGGCCTATATGTGTATTTTCTGAATAAGTGTCAGTAAATGTGTTCTGCCTACACTAAAGAGTACAATTGTTTAACAGTTTGTCAGACAGTTACTATGGGTTGTATCAACACACCGGGATGCGTCTTTTTATAATTTAGTTTGAATGGATTTTTGACCCATGAATCAATGAACTGCTTGCAGTCTGAGTAATATTTGCTTCCTGAAAGGCTGAATGATATCAACAAGGTCACAGTTTACTGTCATTTTTTTAAATAAAAAAAAAGGTACTCAGGGGGCATTTAACATTTTGACAAGGTGACCCACAATTATCCATTAGTGTTGTATTTGTCTAAGCCCCTCTGCATTGATATGCAAGGATCATGTAATAGTTCATTGATGTCCCACTTGGGGGTGGGGAATAAGGCAAGAGGGACTTTTCCAAGGTCTTTCACAGCCAGAATGCATCTAGCTATTGCTGTATTGATTAAACATTTGGATAGTTAATCAACACAGCTAAGCCCTTTTAACCTGCCATGTGCTGTGTATATATGAAAAAAAAGAGCCACAAGGATGCAATTTTTATTTTCAAAATTGAACACAAAAAACATATATTTGTAGACAATAAAGCCATAGTAAACACTATTGGGTTTGCTGTGGCCCCTGCTTTTAATACTAAGTTTCAATAGAATCCTGTTTGTTGTCTATACCAATTTTTGTGAATTATTCCTGGAAAAATGGTAAACTATGTTTTTACCTAGTAATGTTGTACTTTTCTTTACTCCATAATAGTAGAAAAGGCTCAGAATGAAATTACTAGCCATCCAAATGCTTTGGATATTGTGCAAATGTCCTCTTACCTTGGGTACTTAGCATACCATAGAGCTCATGTTTTTTTGGAAATAACACCTCTAAAATGAAGAACTTCAGGGACTGACAGATTTGGCTTGGGATGTTATTTCTGCAAGTACTGTGCCCCTTTCCAATTCTGAATAAAAATATCAAAGGGAAGTTCTGGAATGAGTATCGAATATTTCTGAAAAAGGTAGAGTCAAATTCTCCAGCTTCCTCTGAGGGCACAGCTTGAAATCATCAGAAATGCAGGGGCAGATCTTCAGTTGGTGTGAAGTCAATGGAGCTGTGACAGTTTACACCAGCTGAGAGTCTGGGAAGAGAACTACACTCCCTATGCACATCTGAGAGGTCAAATCCCTCCTTAAACTCTTTTGCTGGGATTTCCACAAAAACTTAACAATTAGCCACTGGTTTACTGACACCACTGCCCATCATACTGATCCATTTTGTCTCATTGTACTCCCGCATTGGTTTGTCTGTAGCCATCTGTTGTCTCTTGTCTTCTACTTAGATTGTAAGCTCTCTGGGGCAGAGGCCATCTTTCATTCACACAATGTAGTCATGGTCCATGACTAGAGCTCCTAGGCATGACAGTAATACAACTGATAACTAATAATAATAAAAGGATGATATATTGTGGTATAGCCAGGGAATGGTAGGGTTAGCAAGCCAGCATACAGGCCAGATTCTCTAGTCTAAAACCTTGCATATAAAGTTATAGTGGACCATTGTTCACTTCTCCCTCCCATAACCTGACGTAATGTCTGCAGATGGACTCCACGCTGGATATAGCGTCACAGAATTCCTTTCTTTAGACCTATGCAGATTTCCCTTAATTTAAACAACAAGGATGTGCACTAGAGAATTTGTTTGAAGACTTGACCCAAAGAAAGGGAAGTGGTAATCTGTGGAGTGGGGCAAAATTACAAAATAAAGGTAACGCTATGAGTATTTTTAATTATTTGAATAGAAAAGCGGAGTAAAGAATCTCATTATGTGCTAACTACATAACTCAAAGAGTACTTATCAATGATTCACTGTCAAACTGGAATGACATATCTAGTAGGGTCCTTGAGGGGTCTGTTTTGCATCCAGTTCTATTCAATATTTTCATTCATGACTTTGATAATGGAGTGGAGTATGCTTATAAAATTTTTGGATTACACCAAAATGGGAGAGGTTGCTAGCACTTTGGAGGACAGGATTAGAATTCAAAATGGGAGAACTGGTCTAAAATCCACAAGATGAAATTTATTAAGGATAAGTGCAAAGTACTTCACTTGGGAAGAAAATGAAATGTGCAACTTCAAAATGGGTAATAACTGGCTGCTGAAAAGGATGTGGGAATTATAGTGGATCACAGACTGAGTCAACAATGTGATGTTAAAAAGGGTAGAATCAATCTGGGGTATATTAACAGGAGTGTCATATGTAAAACATTGGCGGTAATTGTCCCACTCCACTTGGCATGGGTGAGGCCTCAGCTGAACTATTGTGTCCAGTTCTGGGTGCCACACTGTAGGAAAGATGAGGACAAATTGGAGAGAGTCCAGAGGAGAGCAACAAAATGATAAAAGGTTTAGAAAACAGGATTATGAGGCAGGGTTTAGAAACTGGACATGTTTAGTCTTGAGAAAAGAAGACTGAGGCAGGATCTGAAAACAGTGTTCAAATATGTTTAGGGCTGTTATAAAGAGGAAGGTGATCAATTGTTCTCCATATCCACTAAGACTAAGGCCTGGTCCACACTACCCCCCCACCTTCGGACTAAGGTACGCAAATTCAGCTACGTTAATAACGTAGCTGAATTCGAAGTACCTTAGTCCGAACTTACCGCGGGTCCAGACGCGGCAGGAAGGCTCCCCCGTCGATGCCGCGTACTCCTCTCGCCGAGCTGGAGTACCGGCGTGGACGGCGAGCACTTCCGGGATCGATTTATCGCGTCTAAACAAGATGCGATAAATCGATCCCGGAACATCGATTGCCTGCCGCCGGACCCTCCGGTAAGTGTAGACGTACCCTTAGATTAGATATTAGGAAAATCTTTGTAGCTATAAGGATAGTTATGCACTGAAATCAGTTTCCAAGGGAGGTTGTAGACTCATCACTGGAGGCTTTTAAGAACAGGTTAGACAAACACCTGTTCAGGGATGGTCTATGTATACTTGGTCCTGCCTCAGCGTAGGAGGCTGGATTTGATGACTTCTCCAGGTTCCTTCCAGCACTATATTTCTATGACTGTATGTTGTGACTCTGCTTATTAAAACATGTTATAATGCACACGTTTAAATAGAATTAATTGCATAAAGTGAGAATTAACTGCATAAAATGAAAATAATGTCCCAAATATGACACTGACACGTACGCTGTGAAAGCCTTCTTGTGTCAATGGGCTTGCAGAGGTGGAATTTGTTTAAAAAAAAAAAAAAAGGTAGTGTTATTAGATGACAGTGGCTATGTTGATAGCTGAGTTGAACATCTGAGCATGCCCAGTGTGAGCTTGATGTTTCCAGAAGCCTGATCTAAGTGTTTGTTCAGTTAATAAAAACGCTGTGCTTTCTCTCCAGCTAACATACCTCTTTCTAGTTCCCACAAAGTAGTATGCGGTTCTTTTTCTTCTTCTTTTTTTGATGTCTATATCTTCCAATTTTTCAGAATAACCAAAAAGTTCCTTCATGTATTCTGTCCATCTCTCCAAGATGCTGTTAGTTTTGTTAGCATTTTCTGGCGTTCTTAGTTTTTAACACAGCTAATTCCTTTTTTTCTGACTTCTTTATTTATCTCATGGTTCTTTTTACAGTGCAATGAATCTCTCTCTTTGTGGTTTTGTCGGATTTCATATTCTTCTATGTCATCACATCTTTATTCTAGCCATTATTCTTTTGCTTCTTTGCATGCTTTCTGAATTTTTCTGACTTCTGATATTCCTCACTTCTCCTATATTTACATTCTCTTCTTTCATTTAGTAAGTTTACAGTTTCATCAGTCATCCATGGTTGCTTAACATCACATCCTTTCTCTCCTAATACTAACTTAGTGGTGCTATGTACTGCTGTCTTAAATTTTTTTCCAGTTCCTCTAAAGTGTCTTCATTGTTGTATTCATGGGAGAAATCAAGACTTTGGTTGACTTCTGAAATACATTCCATGAATTTTTGTTGTTGTTTGAGTCTATCCATATCAATCTGTAGTCTGTATCTTTTAGATAGTTTAAGGAGTTTTTTAAGCTTTAGTTTGTTTCATGGCAAGCAGATTATGATCACTATTGCAGTCTACGAATGGGAACTTCATACTGCAGTATGAACTCTTTTTGATATTAAAATGTAACATGTTTGATTCCTTCTAGCATGGCCCAGTTCATCCCCAGAGCTTCACCACATATATAATCTTTTTGGGTGATGCTGAAACCACATATTGCAGATTACTAGATTTTTCCTGCTTGCAAATTCAATCAGTCTGTCTCGTATTTCATTCCTAAATCCCAATCCATGATCTCCAACTATGGCCACCACCCAAACTTTTCTTATTTTAGCATTGAAGTAATTCATCTCTATCAACATGTGTCCGCTTTTCCTTTGTTTTCTTACTTTTTCTATTTTATCATAAAAACTGTTCAACATAGACTCTTCACAAACTTCTGTGGGGGCATAAACTTTTAATATGCAAATTATGATTGGTAAGGTATTGAACCTCATCAACAGCATGCTTCAGAGGCCAGCCAAATTCTAGATCCAGTATAGTATTGGTTTGTTATTCTTTAACATTATTACAAGTCCTCCTTCATGCCTCACTCCATCTGAACTGTATCTATATGGACTGTAATTTGTGTAGCTGTTTATAGCATTTGTACAGAAGAGAGCATTAAAATTAAAATTGTGGAGTGACTTATTTAATATACAAGTTATATATCAGAATTATTAACAGTGAAGCTCCCAAGATGTGCTGTTCTATCTGATCTAGGGCACTGAAATAGAATTCTTGGGGAAAGAATGGCAACAGATATATAGAAACTGAAAACAAAGCATTAACCACACTTTGTTAGTTAAATTATAGTTAAAATTGGTTTAAAATGAGGGTGCAATAACATACGGAGTTGAAATATAAACAGAATGTGAATTTCAGTAATGAATCAATAGGTGATGTGTTCACATTTCTATTCTTTTTTTATTATAATTAGACATAGCAAAGAATAATCTAATATTAATAAGATGTATAATGCAAACACTGTTTTTAAAGTTGGAATCTTCTTTTGTAATTTGATTAAGAGAAAACGCTTCACAAATGTTTGTTTGAAATGTTTAGTGTATGTAATAAACATTTGAAATTAGAGGTGAATGCAAGAGTCACACATGAGCTTCAACTTTGTGAGCAAGCATGAATGTGATTAAAATATTTGTGAATGTGCTTGAAAAATTTACCAAAATGAATCATGACATGCATGAATGTATATGGCATGTAGGCAACCTGCTATCTACTAAAAAGTATTAACCTCTTATTTTGCATGTTTTAACATTCTGTTTTGTGTCATTATTTATTAGTATCGCAGTAATCCCTGGAGCCCCAAAATGGGAATCAGAGCCTCTTTGTGCAAAGTGCAAACATGTATTAAAAAGAAAATCTCTGCCTCAAAGAGCTTACAATCTTAGCATATAGTGGGAGACGAGAGGAAAAACCAAGGGGAGGAGGATAAAGGATCAGTGAAATTCACATGTTTGGTATAAGAAGAAGTAGTCTCAACAGTGTAAACAAGCATCATTGTTTTTTTAGTAGCCATTTAAAAAAAAAGATTCTCCCAATACCCTAATGCAAGAAAATACCCAGCTTAAAAATCTTTCCAGCAAATATCAATTCATGGGTGCATGAGTCAGCCATGAGTGTGAAAACAAATAAGTATAAACCCTTTGTGTGATAATGAGATAGTGGCTTGATTTAAAAGGCACTTGTATGCTCATCTCTTCGTGAAAATTAAAAAATATCTAAAAATTACAAGTTGGGCATACCCTGAATTGGCACGTTGTGGATTTGTATGTAATGGTCACTGCACTGTATATGAGGTAGAGGATTTTTTATTATTATTTCTGAACTGATAAGGTTTGGTTAATAGCTATTATAAATATATAAAAATGTCAAATTTGAGGCTGGTATTCAAACATTTGGTTTTTTGGAGATTATTCCTAAACTTAACTTTTATTAGCTCAAAGAGCTAGATAGCAAATGATAATGTTGTTGAACCTTGAAAATCTTTTATTTTATCACTTTTAATCCATGTTTAATATTTAACATTCATCTTATTATAGACTGAAATTGTGAGATGCGTGTGCTGTTTCCACACAGTTTTAAAGTTCAATGCACAGTCACAATTCTGAGGGGAGATTTCACACATTTATGAAAAATAAGGCATTTTTGCAGTAAAGTTGCAAAGTGTGAAAGAATTCTTGTTTTATCTGCCTTACTTATCATGTTTATGAGTTATTTTGCCTGGAAGTAAATTGACAAGTTGTCAATGAACAATAGACAGTGCTTCAGCTAGGCTTTTCACAGGTTTGGATGCCTTTGGGCAAAAGGGCTAAATCTGTAGTTTGCAATCTAGCATATGGAGTACTGAAAAAAGTGGCAATGGGGTGAGAGACATTTACTGAGAAATTCATGTGTCTGCTGATCTCTAACCAATCCATTTGGTCTGGGGTTTATGAATTCATGTATAAGTGCTCTACACTAACAGTCGGGAACAAGTTTTCAGTTTACACATAATGACCCAGTTCCATTTGTTCCTGAAACACTGCTGGCCTGCTGTGTCATATTAAATAACTTTATTTTTCACCACAAGCAATGTCACATACATCTTTAATAATAAAGCTCTATTTTAAAAACAATATACAGCTACTGTACACTTTTGCTCCAATAATTGTACTAAAATCACCCTAATTAACACACCTCTTTATATCTCTACCCTCTTGAGGTGTAAAGCATATTGTGTGTTTTAGAATGAGATAAAGATGATTTCAAATGCACCAACTGTGGAAAGAGAAACACCATTCTTTTCTCCTTTACGTGATGTCTTATTTGTCGAGACCCTAATGCACAAGGGTGATGCCAAAAGCTTTCTCAGTTTCCAGATACCTTTAAAAAACGTTTCGTTTCAGAATACAGTAAAATGGAAGCACAAATTTAGAGGGATTCAAAAAGTGAAAGAGGGCAAGAAAACTAGTCAAGTTGAAAGAGAATTCAGGGGGAGTTCAGTTTTTCTTTCAGCAAAAAAATCCTCATCTTAAATGTCTACCTACTTTACCCTTTTCATTCACTGAAGAGCTGTTCAAGCTCAGAAACCACATTAAAAACTGCATTATGTTTGCATGACCAAGGACAAATTCACCCTACATTAAATTTTTTTCCTATCCAAGTGCTGCACAGAGCATGTTTTGCTGTGGAAGACTTGCAATGAGCTGCTGGAAATGCTGAACTTCTTGCCCGGGAAATATTTATGCAGTTATGTAGTTTAGGAGCATTACAGTGAGCAATTAGCATAAGAACTAATACTAGGAGCAGTAAGAGTGATGATAAATGACTGATGAAAGGACACTAAATTAGACTAGTTACCACACTTAATTAAGAGACAACTGTGCTATTTGCTTGATGTCAGTATCTTACATCTGACAAGAAGGGTAAATAGCCTATTTTAGTTATTATTGTCATGGCCAATGGAAGTATAACTAAAGCAAGAGAGGTTACAGATTATAAATATATCATATTATGTAATGCTCTAGTCAACCTGAGAAAAATATGAATACATTATATTTTAATGTCTTACAAACTCTTCAATTATTAATGATCAGGCAGACTAATTTGGTTACCTTAGTGGAATATTTTTTAGACTTTAATTATCTGTATGCAGCAATGAAGCATTTTTCTATACTTTGCATGTCAGGGTTGGCAGATAGAATGACAAAAGGCCTGTGACCTACACTCTCATTTTTAACTGAATTGCAAAGAGCATCACTAAATGGATACAAAAAGCACACATCTTTTTTAAGATCACCCCTTTCCTGCCAGCTACCAAATCTGGATTCCTTATATTTGAACAGAAATTATCAAAATTCAGGTTGTCTTGTAGAATTCTGCATATTCACTATGCTTTTGTGATAATTATACAGCTCATAAAGCTGAGTATATCCTGATCATAAACCTGAGCGCACTATTTCTTTCAAAAACAGATTAGATCACTCTCAGTAAAAAGAGTTGAGTGGAAATTTTAAAGGGACCTATCAACTTTAAATCAAGTCAATTTTCACAAAGGAGTTTAAAGTCGTTTCAGGTATTATACTTGCCCATAAATACAGGTCCCAACTTTTGTGATTTTTACAATTAAATTTTCCTATTTCACAAAATGTTTCTCTCTCCTATGCTGGGCAAGACCTTGTCAAACAACAGGGGAAACGGATGGTTTGATTGTACAAAGAAAACTCTGAAATTTACTCTTCACAAAGGGTGAAATTTATCCTTAATGCAGAGGGCCTCCACACCACTTAAAACCCGGACTGAGGGTGTGTCAGGAATCACACCAACCTATCAGAGGCCTGCACAGAAGGCAGATAGGTTTGTGGTTGTCCGGGTGCAAGCCAGGAAAGAGGCATGTATGAGGATCCATTGCCCCATGCAGCCAATGCAGTGGGACTACAGGTGTAATTCCAGTCCAGTAGCAGTTGCATGGTCACCCTGCATCCTGGCATTGGCGGATGAATTTCATTTACTCAACACGCCCACATTCTGCCTGCATAGAGCCTTTGCTGGAATTAATTTCACCCAAAGTGCTGTCAAACACACCAAATAAATAAACTGGGGAAGAGGAGAGAAGAAAAACAATGATATTTTCCCTCTAATTAATCTTATTCATTTATGGTATTAGGTGTTATCCTGTAACAATAGTCACTTGAAAAAGATGTCCTAGTGAAGTTGCAGTCGTTCATTTTAGCATGTTTCCAGACGGAACTTTAATAAACTATAGTGCCTGTTTCAGCTTTATAAATCAAAATAGACGCTCTATAGCTATAGACTATTAGTATTCTCCATGCAATATTATATGCTGTAAAAATGCTGAAATAAATTACTTCCTGACCTAGACAGTATGTAGCTACAGTGAGAAAAAATAAGATTAGTAAAGCAGTAATAATCTCTTTAAACTGGATTCCTGCAGATTAAACTGGAAATAGCCATAATTATGCTATATTGTGCTATGGTCATTGTAATGTGTGTCAGTTGACAACTTTTCAAATCTAACAGAAAGACCTGCCTTGTTACAGTTGTTTTCTTATGCCTTGGCTAAGTTTTCCTTAATTATTTCAACAATTCTGTCAACAGTGTTATTGCCCCACTAGTTTAAAGGTTAAACAAAGCACCAAATCTGTCAAAGTGAGTGAAACCAACTGGTGAAGAGCTATCAGAAAGTAATCAGTGCTAATAGGTACATAATGGCTAACAGTGGGCTGTTTGCACTCAGATACATCATAGCAGACAGAACACAGGCTTCACTGAAGTCACAGATAAAGAAAACATGGAGTACTCCAGCCAGTTTGTGGTTAAAAACAAACTGAGAAACATATTTTTCCCTGGAGAAAAGATCTCTGAAACTACATACACTTCTCAAATAATAGCCACTGTTACGGTTGCTAAGGCTAAGCCATAACTTTTGAATTAGTCAAAGTGATCCTTTTGTTGCATAACTGCCATGTGGGGTTAAAAATCTGAAGGAGAGATGTTGGTAAGAATTGTGTGGGGTAAAAGGAATCATGGAGTTTATGGCATATAAAGGCTAAAACTTCTGATTCTTTCTAAAATAGTCTAACAGAAGCTTCCAAAAATATTTCATAAACCATTTTTTTTTTCCCTTCAAGTTCAATTGTGAGGCTCATTAGCAGTTCCCTGGACTCACATGCAAAATATATCTTCTGGCTGTGATTTTACTGCATCATCACCTGACTGTAATGTTGTGGTAAATGCCTGCAAAGCTTAGTTTTAAGCATTTAGGAACTAATCCTGTGAGATGCTTTCTGACTCCTGCAGGATGTGGAATGGCCCAACCTTCTACTGAAGTCAATGGGAACTCAGGCAGCTCAGCACTTTGCACAATAGGGCCCTTATTTACTATATGGAAGGCCAATTTCTCTGTGAATTCTTCCAGGACTCTATGACAGGAAGTAAATGTTAGAATGTACTGGTATGAGGAAAATAATGGTTTGCTCACCATTTAATCTTTTATGTTTAAACAGTGCATAAGTCTTGAGCTGGCCCTCTCCACAGAGTGAATTTCATCCTTGTTGTTTACAGGAACAACTTTTCAACTAGAGGCTTTATTCTGTCATTACAAGCCTGCTTGAAACTTGATTTTTTGCATTATTTGTAGAAATATGTGTCACTGCCTAGCTCTCTAATTTAATGAATGTCTCCTTCTTAGCTCTTGAAGGAAACTTGCATAGCATCTGAAATGAGGGGTGGGTGAGCACTTCCAATAGGTGGCAAAGAAATTGAAAGAAGGAAAGAGCATCTTTCCCAAGGTTAGTAAATTTCACAAAGTCTTCTGAATATTTTTTTAATTAAGTTTTCTTAAGCAGTTTTGACTTGCGCTACCAATTACTCAGCACCACATCATCCCAGAGCTTTGGCTAACTTCCGAGACTTATATTTTCATATGGATTAACTGTTCTTGAATAAATTCTCCAATATGTTTTCCTTTCACATGAGAGAGGTATGTCTTGTCTTTCCTTCAGTGGTGTGCCTTTGGAATTGAGGTTTGGTTCAAAAAGTTTGGGTGCTTATCCCTATTTCATGAGTCTACAAAAATAAACTGGAAATCTCATGAAATCTGATTTCTTCAATGAAATAGCCAGCACTTCTGCTTCTGGGCATGGCTGGGAATATTCCAAAGAAGCAGGTACTGCAGGACATTTTTAGCACTTCCTAAAAGGTATTTTCCTCTTCACTGGTACAGCTGTATGAAGCAACACACTTGGGTTTTTTCCCCTCAGTTGAAAATTCCATTTCTATGGGGGATTGAGACTTATTCTCATTTTAGAATGTGACCGCCTATTGTGTTCCCCTATTCTGTCTTCAGTTGCTTTGTCTGCACTATTGTCTACCCCATGTGAGGAAACTACTTTGAATAATATGAACAAAACTTACATTTGTTAAAAGCCATTGTTTAAAACTAGAGAGAGAATAAGTTTAGATATAGGAATCACCATAATGGATCAGACCAGAGGTCCATTTAGTCCAGTATCCTGTCCCTGACAGCAGCCAGTACTGGAGGCTTTTAAAGAAGATTTAACAACCCTGCAAAAGGCAGATATGGGCTAGTGTGCCCCTTACATTAGGGCTCAACCTGGTCTCTGATAGTTAAACATTAGCTTAAGTCTTGAAGCATGAGGTTTAATATCCCTTCCATGTATTGCTAAATTCCAATAAAAATGTATTATTTCTAATTCTAATAACTCTGGATATTCATGATATCCATGTAGATATCCAATCCCTTTTTGAATCTTGAGTTCTTAGCCTTAGTGAATTCCTGTGGCAATGACTTCCACAGTTCCCCCCACATAACATGTAGTTAAAAAGATCCTTTATCTGTTTGGAATTTCCCACCTTTTAATTTAATTGAATGTCTCTTTTTATTGTGTGAGACAGGGAGAACAGAAGCTCCTGATCTACTTTCTCTTGACCATTCATTATTATATATTCTTTTATCATAGCCCCTTTAATTTATCTCCTTTCTAAGTTTAATAATCCCTGCCTTTTCAATCTCTCTTCATTTCCCAAGCGCTTCAGCATTCTCATCACTCTTCTCTGAATCCCCAGTATTTCTGCAGTATCTTTTTTGAGATGACAGTACTGCACACAATATTCCATATAAGGCCCCACCACTGATTTTGTATTATAATATTATTTGTATTACTCTTTCCCATTCCTCATGCACCTTAATGTTTTGTTAACATCTTGGTCACAGCTGCATATTGAGCAAATGTCTTCATGGATCTGTCTGCAACACCCAAGTCCCTTTCCTGAGTTGATATGGTTAATTTAGAACCCTGTAAGGCAGGCCTGCACAACATGCGGCCCGGGGGCCGCATGCGGCCCGCGGGGGCCGAGTAGGTGGGCTCACTGTGCAGCCTGCGGGGGGTGAGTAAGCAAGCAGCGGGAGAGGGAGGGGGGCTGAGGAGGCGAGCGGGCGGGCAGTGGCAGGGGGTGAGTAGGCGGGCGGCAGTGGAGGCGGGGCAGGTGAGCCGGTGGCGTGGGGGGGGCGGGCTGAGGAGGCAAGCAGGCGGGCAGTGGCGGGGGGGCAGGTGAGCCGGTGGCGGGAAAGGTGGCGGCTGAGGAGGGGAGCAGGCAGGCAGTGGCAGGGGGTGAGTAGGCAAGCCAGGAGGGTGGGGGGGCTG
>NW_020664420.1:50798372-50816329 GCF_002925995.2 Terrapene triunguis
TGAGCCGGCAGTGGGGGAGGGGAGCTGAGGAGGCGAGTGGTAGTCGGTGGCTGACCTGTTCTACTGATCTGGTCTGGCTCTGATCCCTTCTCCAAGGGTTGCAGCTGTCTGGAGGTGCTTGCCTTCCACGTCTTCCTCATTCATTCAACAGGGCAATTGATTACAAAGTGGGGGGAAGATCTTATTCTACTTCTAGCAAAAAGACAGTTTTCTTTTACCTTAATTATACTACCTTAGGGGCCCGCTATAACATATTACCAAGGTTCAATACCGCTGTTTCAGTGGGGCGGCGCTAGGGAAGGAGGGTTTGTTTCCGCAGGGCGGGCGGCGCTGAGGGGGGTTGTTTCCATGGGGCTGGCGGCGCTGGGGTGTGTGTGTTGTGTTTCGGGGGGCTGAGTGGCGCTGGGGGGGTTCGGCCCTCAGCTGTTTTCTTTTGAGTAATATGGCCCTCGCCGCTTTACAAGTTGTGCAGGCCTGCTGTAAGGCATATGAGACAAGGAAGAAACATAGAAGTCTGTTAATACACTTAAAATGTTTTTTCTCTTGGGTGGGGGAAGTGCTGCCAATTCAAAAAGCTATTGTTCTGTAAGAAATGGCTGATGTTTTATACATCCACACACGTAAGCCAAGCTGGATATAGAATGACTTCTAAAATTTAAGTGACCAAATGTCATATTAAATGTTAGACTAGCCCTAATTCAAAAGTAGGTTTAGAGGTGTGGAGTCATTCATGAATCACAGCACTTTCTTTCCAAAATTAGGAAGGAGTTTGGAAAAGGAGGATACAAGAAATAGTTCACACTGGTGGGGAGTTAAAAGCCTGAGGTGTGTTGCCATTTAAAATTAATTAACCAAGAATTTAAGAAATTAATTAACCAGTGTGATTTAAGCAAAATTATTTCAGGAAAATGTAGCGAATAATAGGCTAACAATTTATCTTGTATCTCACCACCTATAACTTGGAACACATTTTCAGAGGAACTCAGCTCCCAGTTAGACACCTAAATTAAGTGGCCAAATTGAGAACAATAGTAACTGCTGATCACTTTTCAAAATCTGGACACTTCATTTGAATGCCTACATGGGAGCTCAGCTCTTTTTGAAATCTGGCCCATCCAGAGAGAGACCCCCGCCATGCTACAAATGTACAATTTAATGCATTCCATACCTGTAGGTGAACTATACCAAATGTTTATCTGTGCACAGCTGTACTACACAGCAGTTTAGGACAGGACATGAGGAAAAACACCATAGCTAATTGATACCACAGGACAATATAGAGGAGCAGAATATAATCATCCAAATTTGAATCTGACGCTGAGGATAATAGTCCTATACTTGCAAAATATCTCATGAACTCGTCAAAAAATAGTTGAAGGTAATCAGACTCTTGGCATTACATCTTTAAAAGCAGTGCTGTTCTCACTGATGCCATGCTTAGATTAGCACCAATTCAGAAGAAAGAATGAATCAACACCACTTGCTATAGCACTTGGTTTTCCTTTGGCCATGTTATGACCAGATCTGACTTTGTTTACCTTGTAAGATCTGTTGAGATCGCACCCCAGGGTGGTATGGACATTTTCAGAGAAACAGTTCACAAGTGAGGCAAGAGTAGCCAATAACAGTCAGAAAACTAGAATTATCTCTGGAGAGAGATAGGTGAAGAATAGAGTGAACAAGCAGGGTGGCAACCCTTTTTCCTTAACTTTTATTATTTTTGGCACTCTTTTTACTTAAAAATAACAACAGCATTTTATACCAAGTTATATTTTGAATGTATGTGTATATATATGCATGGGTATATGTATAATATGTGTAAGCAGAGTCAGGATGAGCTCTACCCTGACATCTGGTGGTGAATTATGGCGAGTGTGGAAAAGAACTCCAGGGGCTGATCTTGTTTGCATAGGCACACCCACTCGCCTGGCATGAAACACAACAACTGAAAATGGTTACTTTGGCTGGTGTGGGATCCCCAGTTTCGCTATTATTGGGGCGGGAAGAATAAAGTTTTGTTACCCTGATTCTGTGAATCAAGGCCAGTGGAACTGTTGTATGACAGAAGGACTGAGTGAGTCCCTCACCATTACCTAAGTAGCACTTGCTTGACAAGGGGCATGGGTTACAAAACCCAGTGAATTGAGAGGGGATGGGGACAGGTATTTGTACCTGATGGTATGGGCCCCCTCTGAGGGTTTGAAACACCAATTGCACCGCCTCCTCTCTCCACTGTTGAATGTCAGAGCTAACTTTGATTCCCTTAGGAGTCTAGTTACAGGCTGCTGAGCTGAATTCACTTTGGGCCAATGGTGCACCAGCACTGGGGCTCCCCTACTACTATGAGCTGAAATCGCTAAGAGCTGAAATCACAAAAGAACTGATGTTATTAAGAGCTGAGATCACTGAGTGCTGTGTTAACTAGTGGGGGAGCCTGAAGCTATATTGCTCAGCAGCTGTCGGAGCAATTTGTGGGGACGACCGGAGGAGCAGCGAGCGGCGTGGAGCCTTGCGGGGCCGGTTGGAGTGGCCCAAGGAACGGTGAGCGGAGCTGTTTGCGGGGACGGCTGGAACGGCTCACAGGTCGGTGAGCGGAGCGGAGTGGAGCGGAGCAGCTTGTACAGCGGAGCAGTTCGTGGGATGGCAGGAAAGTGGACTGGCTCGTGGTAAAGGCTGCGGCGGAACCCCCACGGAGAAACAGACGGCTGGCCAGCCTCGGATCACGTAAGGTGCCCCTTAACACCCTGCGTGCCCCCCCCCCCTTTTACTCTGGGACTGCACTGACCAGGGACAGAGACTTTGGGGGTTGTTGGACTTTTGGGACTTTGGGTGGTTGCTGGACCCAAGAGACTTTGGGGGTGTCGGACTTTGGGGACTCTGGGTGATTTTTGGGTTGCTGGATTCAAGAACCAAAGGGAAAAGGACACAGCCCAATTTGCTGGGGTGGGTTTTGCTCATGGTTTGTGTTGTGAATCCTGTTTGTGGTGTTTTTTGCCAATTTTATGCTGATGTCGTTTACCTCATGTTATTAAACATTTTCTGCTACACTCAGACTCCGTGCTTGCGAGAGGAGAAGTATTGCCTCTTAGAGGTACCCAGGGGGGGGTGGTATGTAATTGTCCCAGGTCACTGGGTGGGGGATCGAGCCGGTTTTGCATTGTGTTATTGAAACTGAACCCCTAGATACAGAACCCGGCCCTTGTTGCTGCCAACTAGATGGGCAGAAGGGTTACATATGTATGAGAGAGAGAATGTACTTGAGCTTCTTGACTGGGACTTCGGAGGCCAAATTTCAGCCTAGAGCACATTCTACAACTGAGTTATAAACCCTTGAAAATAGGTGTTCAAAATGGAAATACTGAGACCCTAAAATTTTCAGCAGCACACAAAGCAATGCCAGACCTCATCTAGAAAGGACACGAAAGCAGCCAAAGTATTCAAGTTTACTCTTGAGACCTGAAAGGGTTAGGATTTGACTGTAATAGAAGTTTAAGATGTCCAGTTTAGCAGAAACCACCTACAAACATTGTCAGTCTAATGACTGCAAAACAAGAACATTGCAAGGTTTGTAGCAAAACTGAAATATACCACTGCAGAGTGATGTTGCGTAATGAGGTGTGGCTCCACTGTTAGCAAAGCAAGGTTGATTTCTTGAGACAAGTTGTAACAAATCAAAAGTTCCAGCAACAAGTTAGTGTAATGCATGTCTTTACTTTTGGCAAAGGAAATAAGTATATGTCATTACTTCTTTTCATCAAGATACTTTCTGAAGGTGAACTGAAATGTTGTTTAACAAAAACAAATGTAATCTTTTTTTAAGAACCAAAAATCAAGCACTCTCCTATTCTTAAATTGAATAGTGTCTGAAAGCAAGATAATTTGAGTAAGGGAGCAGAATTGGGCCCTCCTTACAGCTAAAAATAGCAAATAAAAACATTAGAACAATATACATTAAAATCAGATGCTGTTTTGTTTACCTACCAAGAAATTGAAGACATCATTAAGGCCCAGATTTTTAAAGGTATTTAGGCATGACAATCAATGAGATTTAGACTCCTCAGTGCCTAAATACCTTTTGAAAATTAGTTGTAGGCTCTTAAATAAGTTAGGTGTTGTGAAGCTGAGTGCAGCAATGCCTAAATGCCTTTAAAAATCTGGGTAAAGACTTTAAGTAGAGTAAAGAAAATAGTTTGCTTCACTATTTTAAGCACTTTAAGTCTCTTTGCAGCCCTGTCTAATAATTAACTAAATATTAAGGTAACTGAAGCAGAGAGATTAAATGATTTGCCAAAGTCACCAGGGAAATCTGCATTAGAGGATTAGAATTTAGCAGTTCCTGGTCCCTTGTCCTGTTCTCAGACCACTGGATCCTGCCTTGTTAACAGCTGTTCTCATCCACTGTTTCAGAAGAAACAGAATTTTTTAACTCAGACATGGTAGGCAAAAAAGCCTCTGTAGTGCATCTTCAAAAGATATTTATTTATAAATTTTGGGTCACTTTCAGCTGGGCCTCTTTTTTTTTTTTTTTTTTTTTGTGAGCATGTACAAATCAGGTAATGGGTTAATTTGCCCATTTTTATGTGCAAAATCAAAAGCTCGAATGAAAATGTAGTTCTGTAGATGTCTATGCATTTATAGTATGGATGATATAGAATCTCAAAAATTATATATATCTTTTTAAATCAAAAGCATTTTATTTCACCTTTAACTTAGTATTGTTTGGGGTTGTTCAGAACAAAAATGTTAATACAAAAAAAAGTTTTGGGGAAGGTTATTAAACCATTTGGGAGGGGCTATTAAACCTGGTGCCTCATTTTGATGCGTCTATATCTCCTACTATTGAATGTTTCTGCAGGAATTCTTTCTTAATCATGGAATGTGTCATTTGCCCTTGAACACATTCTATGGTATCTAAAAATAGTGCAAAGCATGTTCCATAGGTCATGTAGGATGATCATCTTGTGACTGGTTGTTATAAATAAGGGCTCTGGGGTCAAACCAGTCTTTTCTTTGAAGAGGTTAGAAAGTTTCACCCTGAAAGCAACACCAGCCCTGAATCTAGAAAACCAGTTCCCAAAAGGATTCTGTGGGCAAGCGCCTTTAAATAGCTAAGAGTGAGAGAAATGGTACTGCAAATGTCAGCTTACATAAACCCAGATGAGAAAATGGTGTCCTTTTTTACAAGGGCAGCAAATTTTTTTTTAAAGCATTTTAGAAAAGTTAAAGTGTAACAAAATCAAACAAACATACCAAAAAGCTGGCTTACATTGTCGCACACAAAAAGCTTCAGTGAAGTCTCTGAGCTTGTCTGTTCAAATTAGGCTTGTTGAAAATATTGGAAAGAACAATCCATTTATATTTTAGGTGCTTTACTGTAAATTCAAACCCTTTTTTAAATTTCCTCTGAATTTATGTTTAAGGATTGATTTGAGAGGATTCTACTTCCGTTTTCTCTGGTGCTATTCTGTTCTTTTCTGTCATCCAGCAACTGCAGCAGTAAGATGTCCAACTCATTAATAACAAGAAAAAAATGCAGAAATCTCATGAGAAACTCATTTAAGGTGGCTTTGGATTAAATTTGACCTTTAAAGCCTATGTCTGAACCCAGTGCCAAACAATTAAGGGCTTGCTCATTCCTGGTCAGAAGTCTCGGAACAGTTCTAAGAAAGAGCAGGTACTTAAAGTTCTGCAGCTTGATGGGCTACTTGTCATTGTGTTGAAGACTGGGGGGAGAAAAGTGTTTACTGTTTAATGTAAGAGGACAGGGCAACAGTTCAAATTTTACAGAAACTGCATTGAACAAGCTGTTCAATTAATGATCAATCTGTGGTGAAAAGTGGGTATTTTTTTCCAACCTGCACAACACAGCAGACACTCATAAATCCTATAAAGACACTTTAAAAGGCACTTAAGCACAGCTGAGTTAATATAAATATTTTATTCTTTTATATGCGTTGTTGAGGTTCAGTCACACTTCAGCCTACTGCATCTTTTACACAGCACATCATTAGTTTGCCTTTTTGAAGCATTGTTAAGTAAACACTAGTACTGTAGTTAGGTGGGGATAAAGGTTATTATTTTCAAGATGAAAATTCAAAGCCTCTTGACATCTTTTTGATATTCATTTAGCCAACCTATATGGGTAAAAATGCAGTACAGAAGTCAGTTATATGGATTTTCATTATAACATTTTATAAAATTGTTCTCCTCTGATTTGGTATTTTTTACTTGTTTATTATGCAATTTCTCCTATATATATTGACATACAAGTTCCTGTTAGAGCCGCAGCTAATGGTGGGGGACATATCCAGATCTAATGAACTATAAAATAAAACACATACAAGGATGTGTATGTGTTCTGTTGAGAAAGAAATAATTTAAAAAATGCAGGAGGGCTGAACTAGGCATAACTGAGAGCAGATGAATCTTCTGAAAGCTTATGGACCAGAAATCTTATCTTATTTTAAGGACTGTTTTCATGCCAAGCTTTCAGATATCTTGTATGGCAGGATATCTTAGTATTTGGAAAGAAAAGTTACCCAACATCAGAATAACTCAGAAAGGCAGAAAGCAGAATTCTTTAAACTGTGTGCCTCTAGGTCACAAGTCTCTTTGCAAACACCCTCTTTGTTGGGATTCAGATCAACATAACTCTAGTACCACTTGAGTCAGGACTGGCTTCACTTTGAATCTCATGGGAGTCCTTATGAAAAAAAGACTAAATGCAAAGTGCATTCTCTTCCCTTGACGAAAGATTCAACTGTGTTGGAGAAAATGAATATCTTAAATTATGAAGAGCAAAATGCAGTTGTATAAGGAATCTGCGAACAGCACAGTAAACTCACAATACATGTAATTCGTAAACTGTCTAAAAGTAGAAAGACAAAAATGCACACAACTCCCCCCCACCCCACCCTACATCTCTCTTCCTCTGTCTCTATCTGGAAAATAATGCTGTTCTTAGCTAACTCCTATAGCTTAAAGGGTATACAAACATCCCAATAAGAACAGCCATAACAGAGTTCTCAAAGTTCTCGGGAGTTTGATGAAACAAGGAGATTACTAAAAGCATAGACACATAGATCAAAATTTTAAAAAAGGAGTCTCTGATTTTGTGTGTCTCTTATTTTTCGGGTACCCAGTTTGACACTCTAGTTTTTCAGAAGTCCTATGTGTTGAAGTTAATGGGAGCTGTGAGTGTTCTGTGCCTCTGAAAATTAAATCTAAAGAATCTCATGTCAGCTCCCTGTGAGGTGATGCATCAGTGCAACTGTACCCCTTCTGGCCAAGCGTGGTGCAGCCCCATCGCTCACATAACCTAGCAAGGCTATTAGTCTATTCCTGGTGCCCAGGACTCTGAAATCCCTTTCTTCACTCTGACGTCCGTCAGGCGGTCAGTAGGGGAACCCAGGCCTGCCCACTCCATTGGGTTCTAGCTCAGGGCCCTTGAGCTAGATAAGCAGGAACAGGGTTCTTCGACTCTGACAGTGCCCTGAGCTCATGCAGCGGGACAGGGAACACTCCTCCCAGACAGAACCCAGTGCACTGTGACCTATTGACATCTCGAGGCTGAGACACTCCAGCGTTTCCAGGAACATTTTGGGCCCTATAATTTTTTTTATCTTACATTTTGTGATATTCACTACTTGGAATGCTGTGAAACAGCTGCAATATTTGAAGTGAAATGAGAGTCAAACTACCCTAAAGGATAATCAAATAACATTCAGTGAGTCAGCCCCGTATGACAGGGTGTGTGTCCACCCACCGGGAAAGGAAAAATGTGCCCTTCCCACAGGTCAATAACCAGAAAAAAATGGTAAATTAAAGTAATGGTATAAATGTAGCTTCTCTTTTTTTGAACCACTAAAGCTGTAGTTTAATAACAATTAACAAATACCCAAACAGTAATGGGCATTGTCCATTATTTCTAGATAACCCCTTTCCGTCGGGCAGAGCCACACACTTAGCTACCCAGTTTAGAGATGGTCTCTTTCCTGATAGTTTAGACTGGAAATGAAAGTCATCTTCATTGTGAACTTATCTTGACAAACAATGTCAGACTCTCAGTCTCAATGTATCAGTGTCACTCACTCAGCACTAACCCTGCTACTAGCTACTGCTGGATTTAGCCTTCAAAAGCTCCTCATTGTTTGACAAGTTAGAAAAGGTAGTGATAGTACTAGTAATTGGAGAGCTACAACTCCATCCCTGGAGGTGATCTTGTCCTCAGACTAAGCCCTGGCCAACCCCAGGTACGATACCTTAATTGGCAGTGTGGTTATTATTGCTGCTGCTACAGCTCCTCCACAGGCACATATTCCAGAAAAGAGACAGATGTGAAGGAAATTAGAACAATGTGGCACAGGGATGAAATGCTGTTACTTCCTCTGATGCTGGCATGTTTTGTGCATGGTCTCACTGCTTTTAGGCTTGGTCCGTTTTTATTTTTTTTTTATTTATTTCTTCCTATGTATTTATCTTATTTTAATTTTTTTCTTTTTGCTCCTGCCACAGTTTTTAGGTCCATTAAAGAAATTTAAAAGCACATACCAAATACTTACAAACTTTCTTACATTCACTGCCCTCCTCACTTGCCTCCTCCCTGGAAAAAAAAGAAGGGAAAAAAAGGGCAGGCCAAACAGATGAGCCCAGTGCACTGAGTCTGCAGTTGCAGGTCTCACAGACCCAGGCTTACTATGCTGGGTAGACATACCATCCGGCTCCTATCAAATCAGGGAGTTATTAACTCAAGCACCACTATCATGGTGTCTCATGGAGATAAAAACAGTGTCTCAAGTAGGTGGGACCCGGATCATTTAAGGCTTTATAGTCTCGATCAAAACAACACCTCAATCTTTGTGCAGAAATCAAATCGTTGACACTGCAGATCTCAGAGTATTGGTGTAATGCACTGACTATGTGAAACAGCACTTAATAAGAGGGCTTGCATCATTCACCACTAGTTGCAAAATTTGAAGGGGTGAAACCTAATTCATAGATTCCAGTGGTTAATTACCCTCGTTGTTAAAAGTTTACACCTCATTTCCAGTCTGAATTGGTCTAGCTTCAACTTCCAGCCATTGGATCATGTTATACCTTTCACTGCTAGATTAAGAACCCATTATCAAATATGTGTAGGTAATTATAGACTGTAATCAAGTCAAACCTTAACAATTTTCTCTTTGTGAAGCTAAATAGATTCAGCTCCTTTGGTCTATCATGTAAGGCATGTTTTATAATCCTTTAATCACTCTCATGGGTTTTCTCTGACCCCTCTCCAATTTTTCAACATTATTCTTGAATTGTGAACACCAGACATGGACACAGTAGTCCAGCAGCGGTCGCATCAGTGACAAATATAGAGGTAAAATAACCTTTCTACTGCTACTCAAGATTACCCTGTTTATGCCTCCAAGGATCACATTTGCCCTTTTGGCCACAACATTGTTCAGCTTATTATCCACCATGACCCCAAAGTGCTTTCCTGGATAGAGTTCCCATCCTGTAAGTATAGCCTACATTCTTTGTATCTTGATGTATATGTTGACATTTAGTCATATTAAAACATATATTGTTTGCTTGCCCACAGTTTACCAAGCAGTCCAGATTGCTCTGTATCAGTGACCTGCCTTTGTCATTACTTACCGTATCTCAATTTTTGTATCATTTGCAAACTTTATCAGTGATGATTTTATGTTTTCTTTGAGGTCATTGATAAAAATTTAAATAGAACTGATCCTTGCAGACCCCTACTAGAAATGCCCCCACTCAGTGATGAGTCCTCATTTACAATTACATTTTGAGACCTATCCATTAGCTGACTTTTAATCTATTTAATGTGTGCCATGTTAATTTTATATCATTCTAGTGTTTTTAATCAAAATGTTGTGCAGCACAAAAAATATAGGTATATTACATCTACACTATTATCTGTATCGACCAAATTTGTATCAAGACTTACTGAAAATCAACATTAACAGTCCAGCAAGCTCCTCAGCCAATTCTTTTACAACTCTTGGGTTCAAGTTACCTGGACCAAGTAAACCAACCTTAAGGTGACAAAGGCATGGATAACTACTTTAAAATCTTTATCTGAATGAAAATGCAACAAGTTTTTTGGCAAATACAGATAGACTCATATGACTGGAAAGGGACCTTGGGAGGTCATCTGTCCAGTCCCCTGCACTCATGGCAGGACTAAGTATTATCTAGACCATCCCTGACAGGTGTTTGTCTAACCTGCTCTTAAAAATCTCCAATGATGGAGATTCCACAACATCCCTAGGCAATTTATTCCCGTGCTTAACCACCCTGACAGTTAGGAAGTTTTTCCTAATGTCCAACCTAAACCTCCATTGCTTCAATTTAAGCCCATTGCTTCTGGTCCTATCCTCAGAGGTTCAGAACAATTCTTCTCCCTCCTCCTTGTAACAGTCTTTTATGTACTTGAAAGCTATTATCATGTCCTCTCTCAGTCTTCTCTTTTCCAGACTAAACAAACTCAATTTTTTCAATTTTCCTCATATGTCATGTTTTCTAGACCTTTAATCATTTTTGTTACTCTTCTCTGGACTTTCTCAAATTTGTCCACATCTTTTCTGAAACGTGGCACCCAGAACTGGACACAATACTTCTGCTGTACTCCATGTTGATTAGGCCTCAACTGAAGAATTACTTCTTGTGTGGTGCTTACAACACTCCTGCTAATACATCTGTCATAACTATAAAGGGAAGGGTGGCAGCTCTCCTGTGTGCAGTGCTATGGAATCCCTCCTGGCCAGAGACTCCAAATCCTTTTACCTGTAAAGGGTTAAGAAGCTCGGGTAACCTGGCTGACACCTGACCCGAAGGACCAATAAGGGGACAAGATACTTTCAAATCTTGGGGGGGGAAAGGCTTTTTGTGTGTCCTCTTTGTTTTAAGGGGTGGTTCGCTCTTGGGACTGAGAGGGACCAGACATCAATCCAGGTTCTCCCCATCTTTCTAAACAAGTCTCTCCTATTTTAAACTTGTAAGTAAAAAGCCAGGCAAGGCGTCTTAGATTTACTTTGTTTTCTTAACTTGTAATGTACCTTTTACCAAAGTGGTTATCTTTGTTTGCTGTACTTTGAACCTAAGACAGAGAGGGGTCCTCTGAGCTCTTTAAGTTTGATTACCCTGTAAAGTTATTCTCCATACTGATTTTACAGAGATGATTTTTACCTTTTTCTTTAATTAAAAGCCTTCTTTTTTAAGAACCAGATTGATTTCTCCTTGTTTTAAGATCCAAGGGGGTTTGGATCTGTATTCACCAGGAGTTGGTGAAAGGAGGGTGGGAGGAAGGAGGGGGGATGGTTAATTTCTCCTTGTTTTAAGATCCAAGGGGGTTTGGATCTGTGTTCATCAGGGAATTGGTGAAAGGTTTCTCAAGGCTTCCCAGGGGGGGAGTTCTTAAGATGGTGGCAGCGGACCAGAGCTAAGCTGGTAGATAAGCTTAGGAGTCCTCATGCAGGCCCCTACATTTGTACCCTAAAGTTCAAAGTGGGGATACAGCCTTGACAACATCCCAGAATGATGTTTGCTTTTTTGGCAACGGTTTCACACTGTTGACTCATATTTAGCTTGTGGTCCACTATGACCCCCAGATCCCATTCCACAGTACTCCTTTCTAGGCAGTCATTTCCCATTTTGTATGTGTGCAACTGATTGCTCCTTCCTAAGTGGAGCACTTTGCATTTGTCCTTATGAAATTTCATCCTATTTACTTCAGACCATTTCTCCAGTTTGTCCAGATCATTTTGAATTATAATCCTACCCTCCAAAGCACTTGCAACCCCTCCCATCTTGGTATCATCTGCAAACTTTATAAGTGTACTCTCTATACCATTATCTAAATCATTGATGAAGATATTGAGCAAAACCGATCCCTGTGGGACCCCACTCATTATGCCCTTCCAGCATGACTGTGAACCACTGATAACTATTCTCTGGGAATGGTTTTCCAACCAGTTATGCACCCACGTTATAGTAGATAGAAAGGAATAGTCCTAGCAGTTGCTGGATTTGGATCTGAACTACACAGCTAACGCCAGTTTTTGTGAAGAGGCACCCCAAAATCCTAGATCCAAATAACCATACATTGGAAGCATTTGGACCTGAATTAGATTCTGAACCTCCTGGTTTCAGTTCATCTCATCCCATTTGTGCTAGTGATCCACTGGAAACTGTTCACAAGAGCTTTATGGAACAGATAAGCTCTGGTTTCTTAGTGCTGCTGATTCAGCTCAAGTGCACATGTGGACCATTGGAGGATAGCTGATTAAAAAATGGGAGGAAGTCTGATAATTTTTTTTAAAAGATCAATGACTGAGCTCCATGAATCTATAGAAATAAAACCAGTATAAATCTACTTGCAAAAGTCTATCCTGCCACCACCACTATGTTTTATATAAAACCTAGTTTACCAACAACACAACACACAAGCAGAAGTAATAAGAAGTCTTGGCCCATTGAGCACTGTGAACTTTCCCAGTGTACTTAAATTATAGAAACAGTTGTGCTAAATAAGTTTGTATCAAAACCTAAGAATGTTTCATAACTCTCACAGTTTATCATTATCAGACCCAAAGGGTGATTGCAAAGAAACTGGAGAAAATTGTGGGAAATTATACTATTTTTGAAGAAAAGGATGGAGAATGCAGTTATTTATAGCAGAGCATTGCAGAGATGCCTCGCATACTATTTCACTGACTTTCCAAGAAAACATTTTATAAATTAGCCCAGGGAAGGGGCTGAAGACCCCAAAGAGGGTCAGCATTTGTGGCCTTTGATAAACCCCCGAAAGGGAACTGAACTGAAAGAGCAACTCAGCTTGGGTCAGTTGGGGCTCACCAAGAGGTGAAGAGTCTCCAGGGAGGGAACCCCAGGGGCGCTGCTCCATTCTAGAGCAGGGAACTGATGTAGAAGGACCATTTGAAAGCTAAGCCTATTTTTTTAATTTAATTTTTTTTTAAAAAAATAATGGAGATATCCTATTTCCTAGAACTGGAAGGGACCTTGAAAGGTCATCAAGTCCAGCCCCCTGCCTTCACTAGCAGGACCAAGTACTGATTTTGCCCCAGATCCCTAAGTGGCCCCCTCAAGGATTGAATTTACAATCCTGGGTTTAGTAGGCCAATGCTCAAACCACTGAGCTATCCCTCCCCCCAAGCCTAGAGAGAGGGCTAAAGATATTAAATGAGGGTACTGGAATAGGCCCTGTTGGACCAACTGAGGACTGAGACCAGAGACAGGGCTACAGATAGAGACATAGTTAAGGGCACTGTGATAGGCCCCATTGGACTGTGTACCCAAGAAGGAGTTCTTTTTGTTGTACATCTACAGACTGTGAGTGTCTCGGCCAGAGGGCTGAGTCATTGAAAACCTGCTTTGAGAAGCTAATTGCCCAACAGAGATCACCCCAAGCAATGCAGTTGAAGAGTGTGAGTGCAGGCGCACACACACACCTGATAGGAGGCACTCATGTAAGGTGAGTGGCCACAACAGGTACATAAATTCTTGGCAATCTCTGCTGACACTTTTGTCCATATTGATCTGAAAAGGGCTGGACATTTGCAACTATTCAGAGACTCAGCAGATAGGAGAGCAGTCTTTTTCATGTCACAGCTCCTATATTCTGTAAGCCATAGTGACTGTTGAATAAAGAAGCCACCTACCTATCCTTTTAACTTGAGATAAGGCACCATGTAATTGTGATAAGGAAATGAATTACTATAGTCTAGGAAATGGACAGAGAAAATGCTAAGTATGCTGGGACAAGAGGCAAACTCCTAATTTCTCCTCAAACTAATAGGTGTGGCGTAAAAGTTCCATTCAGAGAATGGATGGAAAAAATGCAATAAATGTGTATGCAATGGATTTAATTCTTCTTTCACTTACACTGGATTGACAATTTCATACTGCATTGATTTCAATAAAGTATGAAGTTGCTCCTGATTTACACCAGTGTAAATCAGAACAGAATCGGCCCAATAAATTACTTAATTATAGCCCTTATACAATATACACACAAGCGCCCAAATGCCCTTTAAAACAGCTGTGCACTGTGGGCTGACCTATTCAGGGGAAATTCAGACCAGTGAACAAAGGGGGACAAACCAACCTGACCTGCCTGGAAGGTAAGAGGTGGTCAGCTTATGTAAATAAGTTCCATTTCTCCCAAGCAGATGTACTACCTATTCTAAGTTCCTTTATTTCCCACATCCCCACTCCCCAGGAAGCAGGAGTTACTACAGCATGTTTAGTGCTCCTCCATACACATCTGACTACTGTATAACTCCATACGGGAGTGGGGTGGGCATAGGCAACTATGTAAGGCCATTCACCTTTATGCATCTCAACTCCCCCATCAGAACTGGAAGCTGCCTCTATGGATATAAAGCACAAGAAGCTCAAAACACTTCTGTGAAGCTGAAAAGAGCCCATAATGGCTATAGAACATAGCAGGTTTTGCAGTAGAAACCCCTGCTTAAATGCAGCTCTGCATGCTTGGTACTTCAATGCATCACTGCAAAATTCTAACAATTTACCTAGTCAGACATTAAATTATACTCCCCCCCCCCCACACACACACACACACACCTTTCTACCATCTGATGATCAGAAAGCTTTCCATTAAACTGGCATTTAACAAGCCCATCAAAAATGTTGCAAGTAGAATTTTGCAAGGCTGATTTAAAGTATGTTTTATTGAAAAATTATGTGATGGTTATATAAAATTTAATTAAGATGAATTTATTAAAGACATTAAATAGAGACAAAAGTATAATCTAAAATCAGTATAGAGTTAAAAATAAGTAATCCAACTCCAGCTGGGTGTTTAAATTTCTGAATACCGTATCAATTCAGTAGTCTCAACCACGCTGTGATGTTAACAGTTCAGTGAGTTAAAAGGGGGTGTTTACTGTTGTTTGACAAGGGACAATTTTCTATTTAAGGCTGCCTTCGGCTTCATTATATAATCACTGTTGCTTGGTAAGCAGCATGACCAAGTCTGTAGATGTCTTATCTTGGCTTTCTAAAGATGTTTTAAGAGCTACCTTTGCTTGTTTTGGTTTTTACTATTACAATAACACCAAAAGCCTGACATTTCTATAGTTGAAAGACTTGGAACTTTGGTTGAAGGACTCTGACCAGGAAACAGAGTCAGGACACCAGCAGCCAGTGTGGGTATGCCTATTCAAGATTTTGTGTTGTTTTTTTTGTTGCTGGAGTTATTGATAGGCAAGAACTTCCAGTTAGGCAGGAACTGAAGGAGCAACCAATCCTAGATTCTTAAGGAAGCAGGGAAAATCATAGATCCATAATTTTTCAATGTCCATAATTTTCTACTGATTATCTGGTACCTACCTATACTAAGACATTTGGATGGTTCTTAGCTGGGCTGCTGCATAAAGAGCCTGATTATGCTTCAGTGAAGCCAATAACAAGCTTTCTGTTGTCTTCCTGTGGCGCAGGATTGGGCCCAGATCTTTATTAAACACAAGTCTCTGTATTTATATTTAGAATAATTAAGGGGAGTAGAAATATATTTATAAAGATGATCAGTTGTTAGAGTCCATAGAGGCTAAATAGAGCTTTGGATATAAACTTATAAGAGCTACAAAGATACAAGCATGGAGTGTATTATTCTGTCGATGTGCATATGTAACTCCTATGATACTAAATTGGAGTCTAGTAATTTTATTCATGTACAAACTGCATTGAGGGAAGAATATATATTCTATAATAAACACTCCTACTCTCCAACTAAGTTCACTGTCACTAAGGATGGGAAAAATGGTTCAGACAAATAACTCTCCCAAAAACTTTGTCCTAAGCCCAAACCAAACCTTTCTTCGAGGTTCAAAAATGTTCCTTTAACTTTTATGTTTATTTTTCACGCCGCATTCAGAGTCCACCCAGGAGCCCAAGAGAAAGAGTTGAAATACTTCAGGAGAGGCTGTTCTCCTAGTATTTCTGTTTCTACTAGAAATCTCACCGAAGAGCCTTATCTGGTGATATTACCAACCTAGTTTAAGACACAAGAAGTTCAGATGTTTTCCTAAATCTTATCTAAACTTTTGAGTTTACCTGAACTGTACCTCCAAATGTTTTGCGGTTCATTCATCCGCAATTGCTGTGTAAGCAGCCTGAGAAAATTTGAAGGTGTAGAGTGTGCTGACAGTTTTGTCTAGCCAATATGTTCCAGTCAAGGAACACACATTTCTTGTATATCTTGGGAAAAGTTAATAAGGGTCTATGAAGTTTACACAATATAGTCAGCCAGTGTAGCAGGCCCATAAATGGTTATCTGTTTGCTGGTTTAATGAACTGATGGTGGTGCTTATTTCATATTTGCTATTCTCACTGCTAAAAGAAAAAAGCCTATAGTTGGCATATTCCAAGGACCAGCAGCAGTGCATATGGAAATTGAATATGTAGGTCTTGCAACTGTAATAAATAGTTTTTGAAAGAAAGAGGTCATTTCAGTTCTTATTGCAGGCAACTGTTTCATACAGTATAAAAAGATTGTATTAGCATTGGAACTACACAAATATGACTGTTGTAATTACAGTAATAATATACTAAGATGACAATAGCTTTCCAGTGATGCTGAAATATACACAAAATAGAAAGTAAAATAGGGCAACTTCTGCATACAGAACTTCTAACCTTGCAAAGACCTGAAAATTAAAGGGACACTAACAACTTGAAATACAGTCTGTTTCAAAGAATGAGTTAAACATTGTTACAGACACTATGTCTGTCCCTGAAACCCCTTCCAATTTTGGAAGGCTTTCAATCACTTTATATGTTTGTCTTTCCTCTTTTTAGCACTGAGAAAAAGCCATACGAACAGTGGAATCCACAAAATAGCTTACTATTGGGAGAGGGCAATATATATTTATATATTTATTTGTGGGAAGAAGGTGAAATATACACTAAGTGCTGTCAAAATAAAGAAAACAAAAATAATATAACTGAAAGGTTTAAAATTTATTTCTTGTAAAATTAATGTTTAAAAGTATTCAAACAAATGTGATAATTTTAAGTTGAACCTCCCTTTATATTTCTGTAAGTCTCTTGTATATGAATTGGGGATATTTTTAGAAAATTAGCATGGGTTAGAAACCAAAAGAAATGTTTAGGTCCAAAATTGCAAATACGTTTAAAAAGTCTTTAAAATTGTTAAAATGTGAGTGAGTGTGTGTGTGGTCTGAACTTGTATCTACCAGCAATGGAGAAACTTTGGTTTATTATGATCAATTGAAACCAAACAGGTCCTAACTTAATTAAACCTGAGAATACAAATTGAGATCTCTCAGGCTTTTGGGACTATAGCCTACAAAGAAAAGAGCAGTATCAGTTTCAGAGGCACCCAGGAACAGAAAATGACTCCACAAGAGTTGGTTGAAACTCAAAATTCTATTTCAAGGGAAATTCCAACAACTCAAAATTTTCTTTTATTCCAAATTGGAACAAAAAGTCAAAATTCTGAAACTAACTGCATAATGAAAATTCTGAAATAATTTGTTTTAGAAATATCAGAATCATAATTTGTTTTGATGATCATTGTATACATTTTAACATATTAAAAAAGTAAAAATGAAACATGTCAACTTTATTGAAACAAAACATTTCCCCTCAAAAACTTTTGATGAAATCTATATATTCCTGCAAAGCATTTCAATTTCTTCAATCAGCATTTTGCCCATTCAGTCCTTAGCCTCTGAAATAAGGCAGGTAATTAGTGCTGGGTGTGATCAGGGCCGGCTCCAGGCACCAGCTTAACAAGCAGGTGCTTGGGGCGGCCAAGGGAGAAGGGGCGTCACCTGTGGCAATTCAGGGGCGGTAGGTCCCTCACTCCCTCTAGGATTAGACCTGCTGCTGAACTGCCGCCGACGATCGTGGCTTTTTTTTTTTTCCCCCAATTGCCG
>NW_020664420.1:50816429-50821462 GCF_002925995.2 Terrapene triunguis
GGGCGCGGGTTTTTTTTTTTTTTTTTGCTTGGGGCGGCAGAAACGCTGGAGCCGGCCCTGGGTGTGATGTATCCAATAAATTCTACAGTGACATTTTTCACGTAGGCCGCCAACCACTTTATCAGATGGTAACAACTTTCAGTAATTACTGGCCTAAACTGGATATAAATGAGCTGTAATGAATCCATACATGTGCTACAAACTAAAGACATATATACTAAATAAATCATGCACCCGGAGAGCAAGAACCCTGGGCTTTTAGTTCTCCCTCCAACCTCCCAACCCCAAAACAAAAACAAAACAATAAAACACTATCACTTGAGCTTACATAGATTTTTGGCTGGAAGTAGTAACAGGTTCCTACCTTCTTTATAGGCCAGTCACTGGAGGTCAGTGTCACATATATGCAAACCCAGTACATTAAAGAGTGACTCAGACTTAAAACTCTCTCTCATTTCCAATCCTCATGGCAATCAGTTCTAACAATAATTTTAATGTTCAGTATTAATATATCCTCTGGGCCAGATTTTATTCTCAGTTATAATGGTGTTACTCCCAATTAACCCTGTTGACTTGCATGGAGTGAATTTGGTTTACAACAATATAATCAGGATTAAAATCTACCTCATTGTGTAATGTGAAAAGGCAAACCACAATATAGTGCAGTAGAAACCTTACAGAAATAAGGAAAGAAAATGTCTGGCCATTTAAACATTATGGCAGAGAGGTCCTCTGCCACAAATAGAATGTCTCATTTTATTGTTTTCCAGGACAACCTAGTTAAGGCCTTGCAAGCCGGACAAATTTGACATAGAAGGGTGGATAATATGCTGGGCTCAGTGAGCCCTCAGCATATTCAGCTTTATCCCTTGTGGCTTAATTTACTTCCTTCTCATAAGACTATAATAAAATCTACCTGCCAGTTGTGATCTACTTTGCCTTGAATAGATATTAATATGGCTTCTTGGTACTGCCACCTTGGAAAACATGATGGTGCACAGGAACTAATTAAAACATATGTTCTGAAGAATATCATGCAATGTGTGATTTTGCTGTTCTTACTTACCCAAGAGGGAGATCATACAAGACCCCTGAAATTAACTGGTTATCTCAAAAGAACTTCCTTCCACTCTATTCTGCTAGGTTTGCATAGTAATACAGAACCAGAATTACCACATGCCAACAGTACTGAATAAGTGAATGTAAGTAACATGGATAACTGAACATAAAGTGGTGAACAACAAAATAAGTTGCACAAGCAAACAACAAATTGGAAGAACCAAATTATATAATAAATAATATAATTCTGAGTTAGTCTTCTAGCTTTCAAAGCCATGAACAACTCCAACTGGAATATGTACAATCCACACAGAAATAAAGAATTGTTTTACATCCCAAATATATTTACAGTTTCAGTTTCATGCATACATTTAGCGCTTAGACTTCTTGTGCCTTTCTTTTTTTATTCTACTTCAGCTTTCTATGCTTGTCACTCACCTGCAGCACTTCATCTGTTATCCACCTTGATTTCCTCACTTTTGCTTTGTAGCCCAACACGTGTTCAGCCATTCTTGTAATCCCATTTTTACATTGTTCCATGGTTCTTCAACGTTCATTGCTTCTTTCACCAGAGAGGTGATGTTTTTTTCCACATGACTTTGTCATATTCTTTCCTGATAGCTGGCTCTTTCAATTTCTCCATGTCATAGATTCACAGCACTTTTTTGCTTGCTCTCAACCTCATTGATGCCAGCACTAATTTATAACTGAGTACAACAGGTTGAGCAGAGAGCTAAAACAAAGTGAATAGAGACAGAAACAACTGGAAAAGTGAATAACGTAAAGATGCAAAAGAATAAATTAAGCAAAACTGACACAGGGCTTATATCACAAGATGAGAGAACTAAGTGGAACTTATGAGTTGAAGATGGTGGTGGTGGTGAAAGACAAGCATGGGCAAATAATTGAAAATGAACAAGCAAAGAATAAGCAACAGAAAGAATGTTTTGAAGAGCTGTACAATGTGCAGAACACAGTAGATGAAACAGTCCAGAAGCAGCTCCATGGTTCTAACAAGGGAGAGCAGACAAAAGAATTCTTAAATGAAGAAGTAAGGACCTTGATAAGAAGTTTGAAAAAGAAAAAGACACCAGGAAGTGACAACATAATTGCAGAGCTTCTGCAAGCAGGGGAGAACACATGGTAAAGGCACAGCACAAGCTATTCAAAAAGATTTACAGACAAGAGCAAGTGCTGAGCAAATAGGGGAACGCGATAATAGTGCCAATTTATAAATAAAAGAGAGAAAATTGAGTGCGAGAACTACAGAGGAACCAGTTTACTGATGTGCTGGAAAAGCATTCACCAAGATGTTGCAAAGGAGAATGAAGAGCTATGTGGAAGGGATGCTAGCAAAAGGAGCAGGCTGGATTCAGACAAGAACAAAGTACTATAGGTCAGCTATTTGTGATAATTATCACACATATATAGATCACAACAGAACCTGTTACAACAACTTTCTAAACTTCAAACAGGCTTTTGATAGCATTTGACAGAAAGGGTTATGGCAAGTGTTTTGAGAATATATGGCATCCCTGAGAAATTGGTCAAGCTTATAACATCTACAGCAAGTTGATAAGTGCATTGAGACCAAACAAAAAGCTGACAGATTGGTTCAGGATGACCATAGAAGGGATGCAAGCATGCACACTATCGCTAGATTTGTTCAAATTGGCATAAGATGCAGTTATAGTGTAGCACTGAGGCCTGGTCTACACTACGAGTTTAGGTCGACTTTAGCCGCGTTAAATCGAATTAAGCCTGGACACGTTCACACGACGAAGCCCTTTCTTTCGACTTAAAGGGCCCTTTAAACCGGTTTCTTTACACCACCTCCGACGAGGGGATTAGCGATAAAATCGGCCTTAGGAGGTCGGAATTGGGTGTGTGTGGACGGAATTCGACGTTATTGGCCTCCGGGAGCTATCCCACAGTGCTTCATTGTGACCGCTCTGGACAGCACTCTCAACTCAGATGCACTGGCCAGGTAGACAGGAAAAGCCCTGCGAACGTTTGAATTTCATTTCCTGTTTGCTGTGAGCGTGGAGAGCACAGGTCGCTCATCAGCACAGGTAGCCGTGATGGAGTCCCAGGATCGCAAAAGAGCTCCAGCATGGACAGAACGGGAGGTTCGGGATCTGATCGCCATATGGGGAGATGAATCAGTGCTGGCCGAACTCCGAAGCAGTAAACGAAATGGCAAAATATTAGAAAAGGTCTCCAGGGCCATGAAGGACAGAGGCCATAACAGGGACGCACAGCAGTGCCGCGTGAAAATTAAGGAGCTAAGGCAAGCCTACCACAAAGCCAGAGAGGCAAACGGAAGGTCCGGGGCTGAGCCGCAAACATGCCGCTACTACGCAGAGCTGCATGACATTCTAGGGGGTGCAGCCACCACTACCCCAACCGTGTGCTATGAGTCCCTCACTGGAGAAACACACAGGGAAGCGGGTTCTGGGGACGAGGAAGATGAGCCTGAAGATAATATAAATAGCTCACAGCAGCAAGGAAGCGGAGAAACCAGTTTCCCCAACAGCCAGGATATGTTTATCACCCTGGACCTGGAACCAGTAACCCCCGAACTCACCCAAGACCCTGTGGGCACACAGGGGACCTCTGGTGAGTGTACCTTTGTAAATATTACACATGGTTTAAAAGGAAGCGTGTTTAATGATTAATGATTAATTTGCCCTGGCAATCGCGGCCAGTACAGCTACTGGAAAAGTCTGTTAACGTGTATGGGGATGGAGCGGAAATCCTCCAGGGACATCTCCAGAAAGCTCTCCTTCATGTACTCCCAAAGCCTTTGCAAAAGGTTTCTGGGGAGGGCTGCCTTATCCCGTCCGCCATGGTAGGACACTTTACCACGCCAGGCCAGTAGCACGTAGTCTGGAATCATTGCATAACAAAGCATGGCAGCGTATGGTCCCGGTGTTTGCTGGCATGCAGACAACATCCATTCCTTATCTCTCTTTGTTATCCTCAGGAGAGTGATATCATTCACGGTCACCTGGTTAAAATGGGGCAATTTTATTAAGGGGACATTCAGAGGTGCCCCTTCCTGGTCTGCTGAACAGAAATATTCCCCGCTGTTAGCCACGCGGTGGGGGGAGGGGTGAAGTGATCATCCCAGAGAATTGGGTGTGTGGGGGAGGGTTATTAGTTGGGTTTGTGCTGCACGTTAACCCTGAAACCGCAGCCCCTCCTTTTACATTGCAAACCCATTTTAAATGGCCAACCCAACGGGTGCTTGGTATGGTTAATGATAGCAGTACTCTTTGAAACCATCCCCACATGTTAAGAAGGTTAAAAAAGCCAAAAGACTGTGTCTTACCATGGCTGCCTGCAAGCTGAAATCTGTGACCTGGCACTGCGTGAGTGATCTCTCACACCAAACAGGCAGGCCCTCAATATAAGAGGAAAAATGTGACCTTGTAACGAAAGCACATCTGCTGTGTAGTGTGAACAGCAAAATGTAACGTGAAAGAGTGTACACATTGTTCTCTAAAATGTATCTTTTTTTAACCACCTCTCCCTTCTCATCCACCAGCTGCAAATCGTTCTCCTTCACAGAGGCTCGTGAATATTCGAAAAAGGAAGCGAAGGACGCGTGATGAAATGTTTACAGAACTTCAGACTGCCTCCCATGCTGACAGAGCCCAGCAGAATGCGTGGAGGCAGACAATGACTGATTACCGAAAAGCCCAATATGAGCGAGAGGAGAGGTGGCGGGCTGAATCGCGGGCTGAGGAGGAGAGGTGGCGGGCTGAATCGCGGGAGGAACAGAGGAAGTTGCGGGCTGAAGATGAGAGGTGGCGTCAGCTTGCACACAGAAAGCAAGAGTCCATGCTCCGGCTGCTGGAGCATCAAACTGATATGCTACAGCGTATAGTTGAGCTGCAGGAAAGGCAGCAGGAGCACAGACCACCGCTACAGCCCCTGTGTAACCAACAGCCCTCCTCCCCAATGCTACA
>NW_020664420.1:50821472-50862391 GCF_002925995.2 Terrapene triunguis
CAGACCGCCGCTACAGCCCCTGTGTAACCAACAGCCCTCCTCCCCAAGTCCCATTGCCTCCTCACCCAGACGCCCAAGAACACGGTGGGGGGGCCTCCGGCCACACAGTCACTCCAGCCCAGATGATTTCCCGAGCAATAAGTGTTAAAGTTTTAAAGTTTTAAACTGCAGTGTGTCCTTTTCTTTCCCTCCTCCCCCACCCATCCCGGGCTACCTTTGCAATTATCCCCCTAGTTGTGTGATGAAGTAATAAAGAATGCATGAATGTGAAGTAACAATGACTTTATTGCCTCTGCAAGTGGTGCTTGAAGGGGGGAGGGTAGTAGGGGAGGGTGGGGTTGTTGGTTTACAGGGAAGTAGAGTTAACCGGGTGGGGGGGGGCGGAGATTTCATCAAGGAGAAACAAACAGAAGCTTCAAACCGTAGCCTGGCCAGTCACAAAACTGGTTTTCAAAGCTTCTCTGATGCGCACCGCGCCATGCTGTGCTCCTCTAACCGCCCTGGTGTCTGGCTGCGCGTAATCAGCGGCCAGGCGATTTGCCTCTACCTCCCACCCAGCCATAAATGTCTCCCCCTTACTCTCACAGAGATTGTGGAGCGCACAGCAAGCAGCAATAACAATGGGGATATTCTTTTCGCTAAGGTCTGAGCGAGTCAGTAAGCTGCGCCAGCGCGCTTTTAAACGCCCAAATGCACATTCCACCCCCATTCGGCACTTGCTCAGCCTGTAGTTGAACAGGTCCTGACTCCTGTCCAGGCTGCCTGTGTACGGCTTCATGAGCCATGGCATTAAGGGGTAGGCTGGGTCCTCAAGGATCACGATAGGCATTTCAACATCCCCAACGGTTATTTTCTGGTCCGGGAAGAAAGTCCCTTCCTCCAGCCTTCTAAACAGAACAGAGTGCCTGAAGACGCGAGCATCATGTACCCTTCCCGGCCAGCCCACGTTGATGTCGGTGAAACGTCCCTTGTGATCCACCAGGGCTTGCAGCAGCATTGAAAAGTACCCCTTGCGGTTTATGTACTCGGTGGCTTGGTGCTCCGGTGCCAAGATAGGGATATGGGTTCCGTCTATCGCCCCACCACAGTTTGGGAATCCCATTGCAGCAAAGCCATCCACTATGGTCTGCACGTTTCCCAGAGTCACTACCCTTGATATCACCAGGTCTCTCATTGCCCTGGCAACTTGGATCACAGCAGCCCCCACAGTAGATTTGCCCACTCCAAATTGATTCCCGACTGACCGGTAGCTGTCTGGCGTTGCAAGCTTCCACAGGGCTATCGCCACTCGCTTCTCAACTGTGAGGGCTGCTCTCATCCTGGTATTCTGGCGCTTCAGGGCAGGGGAAAGCAAGTCACAAAGTTCCATGAAAGTGCCCTTACGCATGCGAAAGTTTCGCAGCCACTGGGAATCGTCCCACACCTGCAGCACGATGCGGTCCCACCAGTCTCTGCTTGTTTCCCGGGCCCAGAATCGGCGTTCCACGGCATCAACCTGCCCCAGGAACACCATGATTTCCACATTGCTGGGGCCTGTGCCTTGTGAGAGGTCTAGGTCCATGTCCATTTCCTCCTCACTCTCATCGCCGCGCTCTAATCGCCACCTCCTCGGCTGGTTCCGGTTTTGCTTTGGCATGTCCTGGCTCTGCATATACTCCAGGACAATGCGCGTGGTGTTCATAGTGCTCATAATTGCCGTGGTGATCTGAGCGGGCTCCATGATCCCAGTGCTAGCTATGGCGTCTGGTCTGAAAAAAGGCGCGAAAGTAGTATCTGACGGACCAGGGGAAGAAGGGAGGGAGGGAGGGAGGGGCGAGTGACGACATGGCGTACAGGTACAGGGAATTAAAATCAAGAAAGGTGGCTTTGCATCAGGGAGAAACAGAAACAACTGTCACACAGAATGCCCCCCCCCCCAAAGATTGAACTCAAAAGCCAGGGTTTAGCAGGAGGGAGGGGGGAAGCAAATGAATACAGAATAAATCTATTTTTTACATCTTAAGACGACAGTGCAGCATGACTGATAGCCCTCGGCATTTTCTGGGTGCTTGGCAGCAAATACTGGGCGCTTGGCAGTTAGCCTTCAGGTCTATTGCACAATCTGATACCCACTGCAGTATGACAACGATGGATACCAGTCGTAATATACTATCTACTGCCCAAAAGGCAAGGGGTTGCTGCTGTGTAGCAATCTAGCCCCACGTCTGCCAGCCCCATGTCTGCCAGCACCCAGATCGCCCTCGGCCTCTTCTGGGTGCTTAGCAGACAATACTGGGCACTTGGCAGAAAATAGCATACTACGACTGATAACCATCATTGTCTGCCCAGGTGCCCATGATCGACAGCCACTGCAGTATGATGACGACTGATACCAGTCATAATATACCATCTTCTACCAAAAGGCAAGGGGCTGGTGCAATGCAGCCCTACGGCTGCCAGCCCCACAGCTGCCCGCACCCAGATCACCGATGAAGGCTACCAGTCATGCTGCACCGTCTACCGCCAAAAGGTAGTTAGCTGCTACTGCTGTGTAGCAATGCAGTCCCAACTCTGCTGGCACCTAAATGACATATGGTGACGGTGAGCTGAGCTGAGAGGGCTCCATGCTTGCCGTGGTATGTTGTCTGCACAGGTAACCCAGGTAAAAAGGCGCGAATCTATTGTCTGCCGTAGCTGTGACGTAGGGGGAGGGACCTGACGACATGTACCCAGAACCCCCTGCGGCACTGTTTTGCATCATCCGGGCATTGGGATCTCAACCCATAATTCCAATGGGCGGCGGAGACTGCGGGAACTGTGGGTTAGCTACCCATAGTGCAATGCGCCGGAAGTCGACGCTAGCCTCGTTACTGTGGACGTGGTCCGCCGACGTTATGCACTTAGAGCATTTTATGTGGGGACACACACAATCGGCTGTATACAACCGATTTCTATAAAACCGGCTTCTATTAATTCGATCTAATGTCGTAGTGTAGACATACCCGGAGACATGAACTGGGAGGAGTCATGTTATGTGAAGGATCGTGAATAACCTTAGATTCGCAGATGCTATTGTAAGATTGTGTAACTGATTCACGCGTCCACCCAATTTAGACTTAATCAATTTTCACCTTCGTTAATTTTCAAACATAATTATTGTCACAATTCTGAACATATATTTATGCCAGACAATAAACAGATAAGACAGAACAGGTAAGAGCCCAAGTCACTGAGTTCTGGGATACCAGGAAGCTCTCCTGCACTTCATGATGGTGTTTCAGTGTCTGGCCTCTGGTCTGCTCCTTCAGTCTCATTTCTTCAATTTCCAGTCTAGTATTTCTCTGGCAAGAGCACCTATTCACTTGATTTCTTATACCTTTTCACATTACATAAACCATACAATACATATGCACATTTTTACTGTGTACACTATTTTCATGTCATCGTGGCTTCATGTCACCTTACTTCTGTTTTTCCCAACAGAGGCTTTTACTACAATGTTTTGTCTGTTTTATTGTACTAATTATCTTCCTCTTATCTCAGTCCTCCAACACCATAACAAAACATCACCCTTGTCCTGTCAGTTGTAAGAAGTATCTAAACAAGTCTATGTAAAAGAGAGAGATTGGCAAGATAACACTTATGCCAGGCAATGAGCTAGGCTAAAGCATAAGTATTACCCGTATTACCCTATCCAAACTCATTCACTATCCATAAGTATAAACCATTAAAATAACAAAACCTTATTTTTACCATTCAAAATTTTTTCATCTTTATATTTCAAAGTCATAACTCGGTATCCATGGTGATATAGCATGGCCAGAGGGCACCAGGAGAGTGATAGATGGGAGATATGTAAGCCCCAGGATGAGGAGAGCCTTATTCCCTGTAGAGGGAAGAGAGGCTGCTACAGATTAATTAGAGCACCTGAAACTAATTAAGCCAATTAGAGCACCTGAAGCCAGTCACCTGATAAAACCCCCCTGCTTCAATCAGATAGTTGGAGGAGTTGAAGCAGAGTGGTTTGGTGTTGGAGCAGAGAGCAGTTTGGAGGAAAGCAGTTTGAAAGAGTTGAAGCAGAGTGGTTTGGTGTAGGAGTGGAGAGCAGTTTGGAGGAGAGCAGTTTGGAGAAGTGCTGTGGCGGGCCAGAAGACCAAGACCCTAAGTAAAGGGAAACCCGGCTTGTGCAGAGCAGAGGGACTCTACAGGCACAAGGGGTTGGGAGAAACTTGGCCCAAGCGGAGAGAGGGCAGGAAGTCCCACAAGCTGAAGGGCCGGAGAGGGAAGTAGCCCAGGGGAAGGAATCACTAGTTCAAGTGGTTCGCTGCTATCCTTAGGGCCCCTGGGCTGGGACCCGGAGTAGAGGGCAGGCCCGGGTCCCTCCCTCTCCACTCCCCTTTTTTGGGACACTAGTGGGACAGTTGATACCCCAGTTCAGGGGTGAGAAACGGCACCCTGAACCCCCACAAGAGGAGAAAGCGCGGGACCCCTCATAATAGTGCCGGCAATTTGCCACAACATGCATTATTATAACCTTTACTTTTTATTTGAAGTGGGGGTGGTTGCAGGGACAGCATGACCTTTAATGTCAGCATTTCCTTATTTTCTCCAAATATGGGTTTTCAGGGGATTTTTGATCAAAGTTCTAGCATCACACTTGTAAAAATTATTTAAAAGCCTTGTCAGTAATTTTGCCTGTTGCATTTTTTAGGTTCTTTTTATTCTTAAGGCCTTGGTATTCGATGGTTCACCAACAATATTGACCTCATAGCATTGACCAAGGATGATTTATAGAGAATAATTGACTAGGTAGACTGGGAAAGCAGAAAATTCAGTTTGAAGATCAGTATGGAGAAGACAAAAGTTAAGGCAATTGGAAGGCAAGAGGATGAGGTAAGGGATAAAATTCAGAGACAAAGAACTAGTACAAGTGGAAAAAATTGTGTAGTTTGGAGGACTAGTATTGAAGAATGGGAATTGTGAAGATAACATAAAAAGAGGAATTGGAGTAGCCACTACTGCATTCAGAAAACTCTGCAAGAAGGCTAAAAACATTTAGATAAAAATGAGAATCTATGTATATGAGACAACTGTCATACTGACACTGCTGTATGGGTTGGAAATTTGGAGTATGAAGAAAGCCAACAAACAAAAGATACTGACTGAAGAAATGACCTGGCTGAGGGGAATACTGAGAGTTTCAAGATGCAGAAAATAAAATTTAAAAAAAGTGATAAGAAAATTGCTAAGTCAAGAAATGACACTGTGACAGAAGAGTCAAGAAAGATGACTGCAATGATTTGGCTGCATGTCAAGAATGGACCCAGAAAGGATACCAGAGTGCAGGGAGCTAGAAATATAGGAAGGCTGAGGATGTGTTGGATAGACACATTGAAGAATGACATAGAACAAAAAAAGTTTAAAGATGAATGAAGCCATGAAGCTGGTACAAGACAGATAGTGATAGACTTCATTTGGGCCCCATTGCTGAGCTGACAGATGAGAATCGAAGAAGACAACGACTGTTAGTAAGAAAGAAGCATCAGTAAGAGACACTTTACGGTTCATAAATAAAGGAATTATAATTCCAGGATAGTTGGAAATATGAAGTAAAGTGAGCATCCTGCATATTTCTATTTTAAGTGTTATTCAGTAATAGGACATAAACAATATTAACGGGATTTTTTCCCTCCAGCTATATTATCTGGTATGTAATATATAGATGCTGACAAATGTATTCTAGGCCATCTTGGAGTGATTGAGAAATGAGATTTAGGCCATGTCTACACTACCACCTATGTCAGCATAATTTATGTTACTCAGTGGTGTGAATAACATAAGTTACACTGACATAAGCGCTCGTGTTCGCAGTGCTATGTCGGCGGCAGAGCTTCTGATGCTCGTAGAGGTGGTTTTATTATGCCAACGGGAGAGCTGTGGGACTTCCAACATTATGTATCCACTTCTCTTGGGTCGTGTGTCGTAACAGGCATATTTGAAGATCTCTCCTTCACTGTTCCCCCTCCCAATCCTCTCATTTTATTGCATTTTCAGCAGAAAACATTTGGAAACAAATGCACAATGGCAATAACAGTAAAGATAACTTAATGGATACAAATGTTTCACAGAGGTGTTGCTCAAGAAGACTATTAAGCAGAAGTGTGAATGAATGTAGAGGAGGAATAATTCTGTTTAATAAGATGTTTCAAGCATAATCTCACTAATTTGCTGAGGAGTAGGTACAGGCTATAGTGTACTTACAAAGTAATTAGAAATCCTTGGTAATAGATTTTTTAATTAACAACAAACCTTGAAAAAACTGCTATCCATTCTGACATCCCTTCTGGATTAATTTAGTTTGATCTGGGAAAGGTGGTTATGCACAAGAGACTTTTTTCAGTTCCAAATTTGAGGATGAAGAGGAACAGGGTGAATATGTAATACCGTCAGACCCTGGTCGTCGTCGGGCGGGTTCAAACCAGGGACCTCTGGAACTTAGTGCATGAGTCTCTACCTCATGAGCTAAAAGCCAAGTGCCTGTTAGCTAAGGCTGTAGAGCAGACTCATTAATTAATACGCTCATGTACCTTCTAGATAAGATCCTCACTTGTTAATTTCAGTATTCTTGCAAAAACTGTTGATCAGCTCTGTCCATTATTATGTGGAATAGTAACTCATTTTTGACCTTTGTTTTACTATAGTGACCTGGTGTTGTATCCTATTTTCAATTACTCCGAGCCACTAAGAACAGCCTGGATTTTTTTAGAGATACACTAAGCAAGAATATTGGGCATTAGCAGATATGTCAAAGCTACCCTCATTGAGATAATTGGGGTGGATAGACTGTGTAAAATAATAGCTTATTAAAATTATAAATACATGATCCTTTGGACTCGTATCTGTGGATTCAGAGTGACAAATAGGCCTAGAATGGTTGTGGTGGTTCTCATCCAGGAAAAAGGCTAGGGATAGGTGAACTAGGCTCTCTGTCCCAACACAAATCCTATTGTTCTCTACAGGTCCTGTGACAGACACTCCACCCAAAGGCTCTCCATCAGTTCCCTCTGCTATTGTCATCTTGATGAAGAAAATGCCAGTGGTCTGCTACCCTTCTGGTGTTTTTGGAGGATGAGTCCTAATCCTTTTTCTGGTGTTATTGGGAAGGTAAAGGGGGGCCCTATAAAGGGCCACTGTCTGTGCCCCAAATCTAGACTAGTTTTGTGGAAAATAAGTGCCCCATAAGACCTTGCAAGTGACTGCTAAGGAAAGTCCATGTCTTCATCTCCTAGTTTTTTTCTGTATGTCTCAGAAAGACAATATGGAGCCACAGCGATTAGACTCATGAACACAGGGAGCAGACCCAGCCAGTCATAGAACTAGAATAAATACCATGTGACTTTTAACATTCAGCCTTTTGACTTCTGCCACATTACCAATCCCAGCCTGAATCTCAATTGGAAATGCAAAAATCTGCCTCAACATTTTCAGACAGCCACAAAGTGCAAAATTTTATAGCCTGACTTGGATGCAAATCTCAATGATTCAAAGTAACTCATAGGGACAACAGGGTGAACTGAAACATGGCAGACCTCAAATATTTTAAACGTTGTATAGAATATTTTGCCCAGTTCCAAAAAAAAATTGCTTCTGTGAGTGATTCCTTCACATCGAAATCATCCTTGAATCATAAAACAGAAGTCACCTCAGGCCTTGCTTATGCTAAAGTATTTATTTACTCTTCATTCAGTGTTTTCAGCACTACTAATTTATACAGTGTCTCTCACTTTCTGATCATTTTGTTTCTTATTCGTAGGGTCAGGGTCCCACACTGAAACTTCAGTTACATTAAGAGGTGTGTGACTCAGAGTTTTGCCTCTCTTATGTTAATAAAAGATAAGAATGTGAAAACATGTTAGCACAGCAGGCCAACGGATGTGTGATGTAGTGCCAGCTCTAAAGTGAAATTAGCATTGTGATGGGAGCCTATATGAAAAATATTTGCGCGAAGCTGATTGAAAATGAAAAATAGTTGTCTTTTCAAGAACAAGCACTATAGGTCCAACAGTATGATTAGTAAAGCAGTTAAATATATAATCAGGGTTGTTAACTCTCTGGAATTAAGAGAATATGTTTCCACTGACAGCAAGCAAATGTGTTTAAAAGAGGACAAAAGCAAAATTGCAGCATGTTGGAGTTGGTTTCTGTACAAATTGATAAAATTGCTAATTCTCTGTTCCTTATCCATTTTGGATGCCACATTCTCAGAAAGATTGGGATAAAGTTACATAAATTTGAGGATTCCGCATTCTACTAGAGAGTTTGCCATTGACTTCCATGAGAGCAGTAGCAGACCATATAGGATGTAATATCACAAGCTTGCTGTCCCCCTTAATATAGCAAATGAAGTACCTCCTCTATCCCTACCAGTATAAAATGTTTGTTTACAACATTTTAACTACTTTTTGTTATACATGTGCCTGTTTTTATCCCCTATTATTACCAGAGTAAATTAAGGTAAATCTTTAGGGCACTAGTTCTTGGCCATGCTCCCAATATTTAAGATAGAAAGAGAATAGTATAGAATTTTTATTTGAATCGACTTTGTAAGAGGCACACAGAAGCATAGAGTATTTTGCAGTAAATCATGTTATAATAAGCCACAAATCACTGATTAAGAGTCACATGAAGTCTGCAAGCTGCAGAGTGACTATAGCTGCTTAAAGGCTTTTTATGAATCAGGACTCAGAACCTATGTGACCAATACTCCTTTTACCACAAACCTTGTTCATATGAGCTCGACTTCAGATCAAACATGAAATTAAGATCATTCAAAGCCTTTGAGGTGTACTTTGCCACATGGGTGAAATTCACGTGAAGTAATTGAGGTTGTTGATTTGGAGGTTTTTCTCCCCTTTTTAAACAAAATCATATATGTCTAAAGAGAAAGGCTTTGTGCATAAAGGCTTCGCAAATCACTCTGTGCCTGTTTGCTGTGCCCTCATTCAGGTATCCGAATGATACTGCAAATACCGAACTGGCATATCACAGACACAGAGGTTATTTTTCCTCTGTATTTAGCACTGGTGTGACTGCTGCTGCAACACTGTGTCCGGATCTGGTTCCCACAATTTAAGAAGGATGTTGAAAAATTGGAGAGGATTCAGAGAAAAGCCACAAGAATGATTAAAGGATTAGAAAAATCTGTTTTAGAGTGACAGACACAAGGAGCTCAATCTATTTAGCTTAACAAAGAGAAGGTTAAGGGGTGACTTGATTAAAGTCTCTAAGTACCTACATGGGGAACAGGGGGGAAAGACCCGGGCAATGAGGAGCTGCCAAAGCCTTTAGATCAGGGGTGGGCAAACCTTTTGACTCGAGGGCCATATCTGGGTATGGAAATTGTATGGTGGGCCATGAATGCTCACAAAATTGGGGTTTGGGGTGCTGGAGCGGATGAGGGCTCCGCCTGGGGGTGTGGGCTCTGGGGTGGGGCCAGAAATGAGGAGTTCAGGGTGTGGGAGGGTTCGCGGCCAATGGGAGCTCTGGGGGCAGCGCTTGGGACGGGGGCAGCATGCAGAGCCTCCTGGATGCCCCTATGCATAGGAGCTGGAGTGGGGACATGCCGCTGCTTCCGGGAGCCGCGTGGAATGGGGCAAGACCCCGCTCCCTGGCTAGAGCTCCAGAGCAGGGCAAGTTCGGGACCCTGCTCCCCGGCGGGAGCTCAAGGGCCGGATTAAAATGTCTGGAGGGCCAGACGCGGCCCCCAAGCCATAGTTTACCCACCCCTGCTTTAGATTGTGCACAGTATCCATATCAGGAAGCACAAATCTTCCATGCCCAAGAGTCATAGTAGATTCTCCATCACTGACAATTTTAAAATCAAGATTGTATGTTTTTCTAAAATTATGCTCTAGGAAATATTTTGGAGAAGTTCTCTGACCCATGTAATACAGGAAGTCAGGCTAGGTGATCATAATGGGCCCTTCTGGCCTGGAAATCTATTAACAGCCATATCTGTACCATAGTATCATCCCAGCATCATGCCATCCCAGGCCTTTGGATAAGATAGAAAAATCTCAGAGCACAGCTGAAACAAGCTTTATCTATTGCATGAGTCTCTTCTCCTAACAAGTCATAAATTTGTTGGCTAAAACTTGTGGGGGAGTGAAAATAATGAGAATATGTATGGAAAAATATTGTCTTCTTACAGCATTCAGAAGGCAGGACTAGTGGGAACTTCCCCAACCAGAAGTAAGTAGGGCAGTTACATTTCCTAGTCTGATGCTCAAAAGAAAAGGTGTGATTGGACAGGCTACCCTGGGTGTGGCAAGATGGAGTGGGAGTTTGGAAGAAGTTGTTCAATTTCAGTGACTCAATGTTATGTACTAGTTAACTCCTGTAAAGGTTAGTCACAGCATCACAGGTGATGAAAGACTAAAGTAGACTTACTGGGAAAAGAAGCAGGGGGATGCCAGACAAGGAGGGAATTCCTGGGGAGAGTTATGAAAAAGCTGCGAAGAAAAGAGATGACATGTTCCTGTCTGTATGTTTGGTTTATTGTTCTGCTTTCTGCTTCAAATGTAAGTAGAAATCACAGTGCTAATGTTGGAAAACGGTGGAGCGGGGTGGTGGGAGATTTAAAAAATGGAGGGACAGCTGCAATCTAAAAGGCCTGAATACGGAAATGGGAGTTGTCTTCTCAGATCTACGTTGTGTTACCACGTGTCTTTGAACAAGTCACGCAAGCTCTCTTCTATATTTTTCCCATTAATAAAACGGGGATAATGAAACTGATATGCTATTATAGAATACTTTGAGAGCAATGAATGAAAAGTGCTACATAAATGCAAATACTATGATTAGTATTATTAAAAATGACAATAAATATATTTGCTTTTGCATGAATCAGGCATTAGACTTCTTGTTCCACAAGCAGAGCTATAAATGCTGAAATATGAGGCTTTACTGTACATTTTGGAGTGGTATTTTTAAGGAAAATTAAGTCCTAACATTTAATTTTACTATATGCAATTAGCTATTACCTTTGATTAGGTAACAGTATATAAGGTAAAATTTTCAAAAGTATCTAGATGACTTATGAGCCTAAGTCCTATTTTAACATGTCAGATATTATTTATTACCCACAACTTCAGTTTTAGAGCTGCCATTTTCCATTTCTCCCACACACATTTCCAGCACCTCTATTTTTGCTGCTTTATAGTGGCTGCCCTTTTCCTCCATCTGGCAAGGTCCAAAGGGCTCCAAAAAAAGTGGTCTGCAGGAGCAACTAACCCTCCCTGGTGACCAATTTGAAATGTGCCTGATCATTTACTGGTACCTCCTCTCCTACACACCATAGCTCATTATGATGTGCCACTGAGCCACCTGATCAGCCCTAATTCTTGCTTTTATTTGAATTAGGGTGCCACCAAACATGGATTCATGTTAGGGTCCATGTAGTGGCTTTGGCCCACACTGGGGAATAGATTAGCAGTTTGGTGTTGTTTTAAAGCCACATGGTCTATATTATGAGGATCCCATTAGAGATAAAGGGAAAACCTATACAAAACCTAAGGAATATAGGTCCAGAGGAGTTGATGTAATTGGCTGATATTAGAAAGTGCTTTAATCAATGAAAGCATACTGTGAACTTTTTTTTGATAGCTTAACATGCCTCTTAATGACATTCTCAGTTGTTAGTTTACTATGACCATGTCTTTCAGAACTGCCAAACTATTTAAGAAAAAAAAAAGTGAAAAGTATATTGTACTGGGTTGATGAGCCTCATAAATTCAAACTATTAGTATTGGCTGATCTAAGTGGTCTAGCCTGAACAAGAGAAATGTTTACCTAACAAAACAATCCCTGGAAATGACAGGATGTGGAAAAATGACTAATATACAATATAGTGGGCATCAAACAGATTGGCTGTGCTTAAGAACTTTGTCAGGAATACTATTATAGGTTTCAAAAGCAAGAGAAATGCATGTTTTCAACATTTTTGAAAAGCAAGAAAGGTGTGAGAGAGCTCATAGAGGGCAGATCTTTTAGTTCTATTCATGATAAAATTGCTTTATTTTTGCAATATAATTTTTACATATCTTTGTGAGCATGATCCATTTAAAAATGGAATCTGGAATATTTCTTTGGGTTTGCCCATTGAATTCCCATCGCAGATTCCATATACAACCTGATTCTAGGAATACTCCCACTGTTTGTTTCTTAATATAGATAAGAACATATGGCCAGAGTTATTCTTTATTTATACAGGAAGTTGGAAGTTTTACTTTTCTTGCTTTCTTATAACCTTGAGTTGTGGTGTCATCCAATGAAAGGCATCAAGGATTACATATTTTTTAAAATGACAGAACTTAGTAGCTTTAAGCTATAAATAACATGGTGATTTTTTAGGAAAAAATCCTAGTCTCTGCTGTTTTTATTAATTTCAATGAATGCATGTGTGTAGAGAATGTGAAGGTGACTCCCCTGATGGTGAATTGCCTGTAAATCAATGGACATTATATAAATAAGTATTATTTAGCACTTATGCAGTGATAAGACAAACAAGAAGTAAATTATCAGAGGGGTAGCCGTGTTAGTCTGAGTCTGTAAAAAGCAACAGAGGGTCCTGTGGCACCTTTAAGACTAACAGAAGTATAGGGAGCATAAGCTTTCGTGGGTAAGAACCTCACTTCTTCAGATGCAAGTGTAAATGTACTTTTAGTCCACTTCCCATGCAATATTAGAATAAAGCCTTTTTTCTTGTGTTTTTCAAATAAATCACTTAATATATATTCTATGAGAGAAATAAAGGGAGTGAGGTAATACTTTTATTGGACCAACTCCTTCAACTTGGTGAAAGAGACAAGCATTCACACTACGCAGAGGTGAAAAAGAGCTCTGTGGAACTCAAAATCTTCTCTCTTTTACTAGCAGAAGTTGGTCCAATAAAGATATTACCTCACCTACCTTGTGTCTTTCATATCCTGGAACCAGCATGGCTACAACAACACTGCAAACAACAATGGACTATATATTCTATGTTAATTCCAGTAGGCTTCTTCCATATCCTTTTAAAGTTGCTAGTTAATAGATGGAAATATATGGATAGATCTGATATGTATATTCTTTCTTTTTTGTGTGTGATTATTGTAATGACCAGTCAAAGTATACAGGTTTCCTTTAACCACAATGTTGATTAGTATTATTATTTTGCAGGCCTTTAAATGTGAATAAACTGAGAACTGAGCACTGTTTGGGATTTCAGACTGGACATTTTACAGTTATAGCTGTATAAAGTCAGATGGGTACATTGAGTGCAGTACCTAAGGCCATAATGTTCTATTATTATTTCTGGAAATACTGTCCCTAAAAATGGTATTGCTAGAAGTTACAGCACAGCATTCTGAAATTGTCCCAAGCAGAGATGTCACTCCTGGGCTTTCCTGTAGTTATGGTTCTGCACAGGGAATTTGAGTCTCACACACACACACACACACACACACTGTGGCTTCATGTTAGAGTTTTAGAAGGCATCTTCATTTCTGGAAGCAACTGAAATTTCCTAAATGAGAAGTCCATCACTAGCTCAGATATTAATTTAATGAAATTACTAAGAGAACAGAAAGCAAGATTTCCTCTTGATAAATGTTTACCATTCAGCCATGAGGTAAAAATTGGAGAAACTTGAAAGATTTTTAATATTTTATACCGATAGTATTCTGTTCAAAGGCCAACACTCATAGTCTGTACATGAGTTATAAGCACAAATATACTAACTGTCTATTTGGTAAACAGAAGTATTCATCAGTTCATGAGCTTAATATGCATCTTAAGTCCCTTCTGGCTTTAATCATCAGTTTCATTTTGAATTCCCAAGATCTGAATTAATTACAGGTGTCTGCTTCCAACAAGAGTGTAGTCTTTAAATTATACATGTCAGTGCATCACTGACACTGTGTCACATCTCGTTAATTTTTTTCTCATTGTAAGTCTATATAACACAATGTGACATGAAAGAAGTGCACTGACATGCCGCAGTACCTCAAAAATAAATATTAAATTTTAGGATATTATATTCTACTCGTATTTTGAGTTACCTTTGTATAAATAAGATAATGGATAACAGTTCACTGTGAAAGTAAGTGGAGAAAAGGCGCTCACAACCCCCAGTAAACTTGAAGTTGGCACAATCCTATCATGGGTATCCATGCATTATATAATAAATTACAAAGAAAAATACATTTTTAAAAAATTAACAAACATCTACTCATGTACACAAAATGTACAAAAGTGTATTGGAATGTTATGACAGGTAGGTTAGAAAGACATACAAAGTGATGAATGAATCCAGCCTAAATAATTAAGTCAGTAGAGCATCAGGGTTTGGACATCAGGATCCACAGTTCAAGTCCTATTTAGGTAGCTTAATGTCCTGGATAGTGTGACTGTGTACTTTCAACTGAGAAAAATCAAAACTGCTTGACTGAACCATCTACTGCTAAAACTTAAGTGAGATTCTCTTATAGCTTCAGTAATGGTGATAAATGCTTTGGGAGCCAGAGGATCTGAGTGCTACCCTGGTTTTCACTGTGAAGTTTCAAATGGTCATTTTCTATAGTGTAGGAACCATTGTGAGATTCCCAGGAGAATGGATTATATAAAATAATCCTCATTCATCTAGGAATTGTGTTGGTTTGAGATACCATATTTTCTGCTATATTTAGTACAGGAAGTAACTGCTGTTTGTTAGCAGATGACTTTCTTAATGGTGTCCATTGTATTAAATGCTTCAAACTTAATATAGAGATATGAGTGTTGAATCATTAACTGGGTACCCAAGTTTTGAGGACTTTGCCATTGCTGAATCTTGAACTGAAGCCCTTTTGAATGTTGAATCTTAAAACAGCAGCTCTACCATTTGCGCTAAAAAAGCATTGCTATTAGCTTTTAGTACAGTGTTTATATACTTTGTGCAGGGTCATTAAAGGCCAAAGTTATTCCAATATGTACTGCAATACTCAGACATAACTAGATGGTTTAAGGATATAAACTGGAGCACTCAAACTTTGTCCAGTGAACAACCTCATAGAAAGCTTGCCAGAAGCCCACTGGCTACTCCTAATTTTCATACAGACAGCTGTTACTCTTATTTTTAATATGGAGGCTTGTTCTATGAAACCTATTATGCAATTCTCCTGTTCTGTCAAAAGACGAGGCTGTTTGCATTAAGATGAAACATTGTATGCTGGGACCTGTAGTTTATGTAGGCTGCTCCCAGATATGAAAGATGAGAATTGCTTAAAATTCTGCAGGACACATTTAGTCTAAGAGTTTCACTTTGGCTACCCGATGTAATTATAACTGTAGCACAGATTTCCTTTGTTCCTTCTGTGTGCTTCAGTAAGACCCTCAAATATCTGAAGTTGGCCGGGGGCTGGAGGTTGTAGTTCATAATCCTTTTGTGTTCAACTATAGGTGTTGATAATAGCCAGAGCAGGCAATTTTGCAAAATAAACATGATATCTTTTGGTCAAAAAAGTATGCATACGTGTCTTTTAAAACATTGTGGGTAATGATTTCCAGCTTTAATAAGGGAAATGGAATTCAGAATAAATTCATGCCAGTTAGTACTGGATCAGGCATACTGCTTTGTGAGTGTACTTTTAAAACTATTGCATTACTTTTGGCAACCTCTCAAACCTACTTAACTGTAGATTTTAAGGGGTTGGTTTTTTTGTTTGTTGTTGGCAACCTAATTGTTATCCACATTTGCAGCTATGAGGTAGAGGGTTATTCCTATCTTTTTTCGACTTAGTGATTTCATCTCTTTATATCTATTCCAACTCTTATGATTTCATGGACAGTCCATTCCCATAGTTTTCTTTTATTCTAGCCAATGGTGATGATATTTTTCTCCACATTTCATATAAGCATACAATATCTACCAGCCATAAGAGAAACAGGATAGTCCATGGCTACTCCATCGATTTAGCTCATAAAACTCGTTTTCATGGCTATCTCTATATATCTGTTCTTCACTGGCTTGAATTTGAACAGACACAAAGGGGAGCTCAATTGGACTGACCTCAGGACTCCCACTCCTGTAGCCTTTGGCAGGCCTTTTAATGTAGAGGTGCCACTTCTCTGTTTCCTCTTTATTGCCTCTCTGCAGATGTCAGATCTATCTGAGACTGCCACCTGTGTGAACTGGGAGTGCCCTCTCTTTTTTTCACTAGTGCTCTTGACAGTTGATTAAATCTTCCTCAGCAAGAGGCCTTTCCCTCACCAGCCCACATAGCCAACTAATCCTCTGCCTCCTTCCAGGACCCCAAACAAACTGATACGATATTTTCTTGAGCAAACTATTGCTTCCCCAACTCTTAACTCCCTGCCAATTGATACATTGCCTCCCCACTTTCCCAAACATTCAATACTTTGCCTCCCCATCCCCTAGCCCCAACAAATTGATATTGTGCCTAGCCACCGCCTTCCCCACTGAAAGGGCTATTACTCTCTCTCCAGAAGGGAGCTGAGCTGCTGCAGATTTGGAACTAACCAGAGAGACTGTATGCAGTGTTCTGTGTAAGCTCGAAAGCTTGTCTTTCTCGCCAACAAAGTTGGTCCAATGAGAGGTATTACCTCACCCAACTTGTCTCTCAGAGAAAGACTGACATGCACAGCTGAGTTCCCTCCCAGCAATCAATCAAATCACTTTGAGGATCACTTGGAACTAAAGACAAGGATCCATATTGATGAGCAAGAGTAAGAAAGGCAGAGGCCTCTCTGATACTGAGGGCTTGTCTACACCACGCAGTTTTTAGCGACAAGGCTGTGTCGACACAGCCTTGTCATTAAAAGTCAGCGTGTGTAAACGCTCTTTTTTGGTACATTTTCAGCACTTTTGCCGACAAAATACTTCCAGCCCCGCAAGTGGTGTTAGCTTTCTGCCGACAAATCCACGGTCACACTGCCACTTGCATCGGTAAAACTTTTATCTGTCCCGGAGGGGCTTTTTTAAGTACCCATGAAAGACAAAAATTTTGTCGACAACTTCGCAGTATAGACAAGCCCTGAGGGAAATAGGGGAGGCTCCTAGAACCTGGCCCAAATAAGGAAAGGCTTGAGTCTGGCCTGGGTAAGAAGTCTCTGGCCTGGGAAAAGTGGAACTCTTAATAGAAATGAGACAGGAAGGAGACATTAACCCTAGAGATTTAAGAATTCCTGTGTTGGAAGGAATTTGATCTCTAGGTGTGTCTGCTCCAGAGAGATGCATGGGGGATATGGGGATTCAGGATCATCTAGAACAAGAGGTCTCATTACTACTGACTGATTGTTTTGGATCTGCTCATTGTGTTTGTCTGACTGCCACTTAATTCTGTTTATTGTGGCCCTTATTGAACTCAGTTCACAGTTTCCAGCCAGGTTGGGAGTTAAGTTCCTTATTTATTTTGTGACCCGTGTGTGTGTGTGTGTGTGACTCCAGGACAAACCCACTGAGAGTTTGATGTCCTGTGGCTTTAATAGTTAGACCACAGAATTTGCCCCAGGGATTGTGATTTGGTTGTTGTGGTTACCAACGGTAATCCATTTCTGTGCACCACCACTCATATGGGATCAGGCCTGTAGGGAACAAGAAGGAGTTGGTTACAATATTGAGCCGCCCATGGCAAGTTGTTAGCTTATCCCACTGAGTTATCCCACCCCCCACCAAACTGATACTGTGCCTCACCCAGGGTTCTTTCCAATCTGTGGACAGCTTCTCCCTTTCTCCTCTCCTGCCTGGATTGGGTGGCTATGAGGTGAAGGCAGCTATCCTGTGTGAGGGACTCCCATGAATTCAGGCTGGGCCAGTGAAATGTTATCCTACTCCCCTTGCAGGTTCCCACAGGGAAGCACTTAATATTCCCTGCCTGCTATCATCCCCATCCTGCAGGAGGTGGCAGGCAGCCAATTAGGTTGTTATTGAACAGCAGCAACAGGACATAGACAGATTAGTTGTTCAGACCACTCCCTGTTCACACAGGTGGCTGCCCCAAAGAGAGTTTGAGGTCTGCATGGGAGGCAGTAAAGAGGAAATAGAGATGTGGTGCCTCTACATAAAAGACCTAACAAAGGCTGACGGAGTGGGAGTTTTGAGGTCAGTCCAAACCCAGAACTTATGCATGACAGCACAATTCACTTCCTATGTGTCACCAAGACAGCATTTGCAAAACATTCACCAGAGATGTTGCACTGTGATCAGAGGCTCAGATTGCTAATGAGAAGTGAGTAAAATATTTGGTTGAGACAGTTTACAAGTTTTGGTCTCTCTTTTCAATTACTAATGCAAAATTTTAATGAGTTTGACTAAAAAGCTTACTACTTAAATACCAGAGCGATAGGCACCTTATAAATACAGAAAGCAGATAGATAAAATAGAAGTGAGAAAATAAGAAATTGCAATCTATTTAGCCATTTTAGAAACTGTCTATTTTTTTAGCAAATTAAACTTGCACAGTTTACAAGTCATCTCACCCATTGTTGAACTCATCTTTGAAGTTTCAGTATTGAAAGTAGCTCAGAATCATGCAAATAGTGTCTTTTTGTTCTTGGATCTGCTGTTCTCACAAAAATGCTGTAGGCTGTCCACTATGTGCTAGAAAGACTAATTTACTATAGAAGTTACCAAGTCCATTCAGTTGCAAACTATGAAATAATTCAAGTATAACTGTGGGGCCCGCTAGTGCTGCTCTGGTTCAGGTTGAGTCATCATTTCCATATACTTCCCTGTTCGTTAGGAGTTGAAATTCAGCCAAATACATTTCCCCCCTTGCACTGAAACTTGACACACAAGATTTCAACCCAGTTTATTTTCTTTTACCTATTCCTCCTTGATACACCCCATATCCGTTCAGCCTTGTTAACATGATTGCAAAAGAAAATTTAAAAGTTTAAATACAATTTTTGAATTCATATAGCCTCCCCTGGTCTCCCCACAACTACATTCGGTTTAAAAATCAAGTTTTGCTACTGTAGTAATCAGTTATTCTATAGTATGGTTAAATCACTTTTGTTATTTTGGCAATTAAATACCACAGCAGAGCTGCCACTTTGAAACTGGTTAGTTTGGCACTCACTACTTTAAGTACATTACTCTTTTATTAAATACTGAGCATGTATATTTCAAATTTCTGTATATGTATTTACAATAATAATGTGTTTTAAACAGTTTTTAAATCTATATTACAGAATTTAGTCCAAGAAAATGGACAAGTTAAAACCTTGGGGGGAAAATCATGTTTATTTCACTATATGCAAAGTAATCTATCCTTTTCAAATATACAATTTGTATTTTAGCAATCTATGTAAATATTTTATTAATTAGACCCTATGAGTTATCATGTCCTTTCTCCTACATTCCCTTGCATCAGTCTTGCACTGTAATTCAGTTAACTTGAATGGAGTTATTTCTAATTTAAACTGATGTAACTGAGAGTAGAATCAGGTCAGAGACTATTTTGTGTGTGTGTGTGTGTGTGTATATATATATATAAAATATATGAAAATAATAATAAATTGTTTTTATGATATTGGCACAAACCAGAGATGGGGCAGAAACCTATATCCAAAAAGTCCTAAATTTTGGAAAACCCGGCTTTGTATTCAAATCCGAATTTTGCAACCGGCCTAATTCTACAATTGGCTGCACCCAGAATTCCGAATCTGAACATCTCATACTTTGAAGAAACTTCACATTTGGATCCAGTTCTAGATGTCAAACTTAAGGTTAACAATTCATTCTAATTTTCCTTTGTTCTAATATGATTCTATAAACAGTATCATAAAGTACACACTGTAAATAGAGCTGAGTGATTCACTGATTTTACGATTCACTGGTAGTTCCAAAAAAAATTTTTTTTTAAGCAGTTTCAGGTCAACCGGAATTTTTTTTTTTTAATTTTCAGTTATGCAAAAAAATGTGTGTGGGGGGAATTGTTTGGGGTCAAACAAAACATTTATTTTGACCCAAAACAAAAGTTTTCTTTTAATTTTGAGATTTTTAAAACATTTTCTGATTTTTATAAAATAACATTGAAGAAAATTTTGAAATGAAAAGTTGTTTTGAATTGAAAATTTGAAAAGTTATATTTTTAAAATGTCAAAACAAAAAGTTTCAATTTTTTTCTGAAAAAAATTAGGGTTTTTTGGCCCAAAAAATTCAGTGAAATAGACACAAAATGCTAGATTCACAAAAGTACTTAGCCATCTAACTGCCTTTTTAGATGCTCAAATCCTAGAATTAGATCCCACTGGGATTCACAAAACCTCTACTCAGCTGCCTCTGAGCATTTAGGTGCCTAAAATTCCTGAGCGCCTAAATTTTTGCATTAAAAGTTCTGGAGGTATCTAGGTTTCTTCCTTGGCATCCAGCCACCTAAGACCCAGAGCAATGCATAAACCAGAGAAAGTTAGGTGTTCCTCTGCCTAACTCACCTGCGGAGCCCAATCCAGTAGGTGAGCTCAGTGCTCGCCTACTGGAGTGGGGGCATGTAGCAGGGTGGTCACCCCGCTCCTGCCTGGAAGGGCTTAAAGCAGCTCGGGAGAGGGCTTGGCAGAGAAAAGCTGGGCTGATGGGGAAAGCAGCCACAGCTGTAGCCAGTGCAATCAGGGCCCAGCTGACCCTTATAAGAGGGCAGTGGGCCAGAAGCACAGACAGACTCTCTCTAGCTTTGAGAGGGAGGGACCTGGCTGCAGGGAGCCAAGAGAAGGTACACCTCTACACCGATATAACGCAACCCGATATAACATGAATTTGAATATAACGCGGTAAAGCAGTGCTCCGGGGGGCGGGACTGCGCACTCCGGCGGATCGAAGCAAGTTCGATATAATGCGGTTTCACCTATAACGCGGTAAGATTTTTTGGCTCCCGAGGACAGTGTTATATCAGGGTAGAGGTGTACCTGGAGTGGAGCAGGGCTGGGGGAAGGCCAAGGGAGCTGGGGAGCTCCGGCCTGGAAACTGCCCAGGCTGTGGCCTAGTGGAAGGTCAATTAGGTACTGGGGTTGCAGGGGGCAGCCCACGAGTAGGCACAGGCAGCAGGTCCAAAATCCCCCTTGCCTATGATGAGTGGCTTTTACATTGCAGTCTGCCCCAGTGAACGGGGGCTAGATGGTGACTGGCAGTAGCCCATGACTGAGGCAAGGTGGGGATAGAGGGTTGGGGGTTCCCCTGGGTGGGGAGACCCTGAGACTGTGTCATTGCCAGGGGGCAGCACCCCAAAGACAAGGGGCACCGGGTCCTGGGAGGGACATGGGGGGCCAGCGGCAGTGGGACACCAGCCTGCAGAGGGTGCTCCGGAGGCTGGACAAGAGCTAATTCCCAACGACCAGCAGGCGGCGCCGCAGGGGTGAGTCCCGCATCGCTACAGGGCACTATAGACAAGCTTACACAAAATGGGTGGGGTACAGGAGGAAGACCTCCCTCATAACTTTTAGCCCAGTGATTAGGATACTCATCTGGGATGTGGGAGACCCCCAGTTCATGTCCTCAGAGGAAGAGGGGATTTAGAACTGGAATCTACTACCTCTCAAGTGAGTGCCCTAACTACTGGACTATGGGTATCCTGACATGGGGCTCCTTCAGTCTCTCCTGTTAAAGCTGTTACGCTGTGGATAATACATTTAACAAGTGTGAATGGAATGTTGGGACTGATTCCTGGCTCTCCCACATGAGTGCTCTAACCACCAGGCTATATAGTTATTCTCTTGGTCTTCTTTCGCTCTCTCTGTCTCCTCCTCTCTCCCAATGATTCTTTCATTATTTATCCACCATGGAACAGAGAAGGGTGGGACTTAGCACAACCCCCTCAGCTTGGCATCTACCATTGGCTAGTGAGGAGCTGCCCAGCACGCTGGCTTAATCCCATTTGAGGAGCATCTCTCTTCCCATTCATTGTATAGGAAGTGTAGGTACCAAACTCAAGCTTTATGAAGCACAGTGATTTTTCTGGGCATCTCAACATTAAGCGCGGCAACACACAGTATCACTACACTTGAGTTCCTTTGTGAATCTAACACAAAAGTCACAACATCTTGGGGTTAACCAGAATCTTCATTTTTTGCAGAAAAATTTCACCCAGCTCTAGCTGTAAATACAGTATGAGGCTAGACATAACCATGTGTACTGAAGGCCTTAATTTCAATATTTTGGGAAATTCAATGGGATGTGGCAAACCTTTCTACTTTAGCTCATCAGTCTGAGTCCAGTGCAAATTGGTGATGTTACCATTTGATGCCTATTCATTGGCATCTGTGAAATGAGATGGTGGTCTAAATCGAGTTCCTAGTGGACAAGGTTCCACATCACACTAAAAATATCATTCCCAATTGGCACTTTTCCACTCAGTCTTCCCTCAGAAAGGCCAGAAATTGAGCTGCCGTTTCTCAAGGCAGTTTGATCCTCACTAGATGGTTGGAGGGCTAGAACTACTTCTGCTTTTGCTCTACCTGTTCTGCGACTGAATAGAGTTATTGGTGTTGTCAGTACAGCACCTTTCATAACTATGAGATTAACCCAACCAAAAATCATTGAGAACTTTGAATGTCCTTTTTTTATTGTTTGTGTCACCACCATGATGGTATTTAAATATATTGTTGTGGTTTATAGTAAACTACAGTAAATGAGAAACAGTCTTCACAATGACTATATAAGCAATATCTTTCTTACACTGAATAAGATTTTAAGAATATCACAGTACAGTACGTAAATGGAACTTGTGAGATTTTGCTTCTTGTAGATAAATCCTTGGGCTGGAATTTCTTTCCTTCAAAAAATAGATGTTTTGGTAACCATTTTTAAATCAGTGTAAACATGCTAACCAGTAGAAAGTCCACAACACAACTTACCCTACTACTTGTTGGGTCCTGGATGTGGAGGGGGAGCAGCATTAACACACTGAATGCTAGAGCTGACAGAATAGGGAAGGGAAATCATAATAAAGTGAAATAAAAGAAGGAAAGCAAGGTTTGAATGATTCTCACTCATCTGTAAACAGAGGAAACAACTCTAATATTGTTGGGGGGGAAAAAAGACAGAGGAAAGAAAGAATGAAGGGAAAAAAGAACAGTTCTTCGTATGATTTTGCTAGATTAAAAACAACTCCATAGCAAAGCAAATCAGTACTTTGTATTCCTCCCAATATTTTCATTTAAAAGGGAGTTGCTGTGCAAAATAATGTCCTTGTCTGTCCCTTCCTCATACAAACCTCCAATCAAATTTAATAAAGCTAGTTTGATGCAATGCCAGCCTACACTTGGTTTACCCTTGGTCGACTTTAATAGGGTCAAAAATATTTTCGCATTGGCAGTGTACGCATTAATCATTTTTCCAGAGGATTTAGAAAATTGGAAGAGACAAGGCCAAGCAAAATTTTAAATTAATTGGGCCTACCCCAGCATTCAAGGGTCACCTTGTGTCAGTTGTCCCACATTTTCCAGGTCATGGAGCTACAGCGTATCCTACAGCTGCCATGAGAAAAGATCCATGCTGTGGGCACACAAAGGTGAAAGAATTTCTCTCATAAAGTGTGAATTTTCTTACGGGCAACCACAACAATTGCAGCTTCCAGATTGTCGCCAGACACCAACCACTTAAATAATGCATGCTCGGCTGATGCCTCTACTTGGTGCATTTTCTAATCGAGTAGTCAGGAAAATTTGCAAACACTCTGTCATTTACCATAAATCCACTGCCTGCTTACAACTACAGAGTAATTAATTTTAGTGCTGCTCAGAAATATTAATTTCAGCTGGGAAATCTGTCTTCAGAATCGCTGCTGTTTAACGGCCCCCCCCCTTTTTTTTTTGGTTGTTTCCTAATATTCTACCTAGGGGTCGGAACATCAAAGCACTATTCTACAAGGGAAAGACTGTTTGTGGCAATGCTAATGTGCTATTCCAGTGTGACACAAATCACTGCTTCAACATTTCTGATCATAATCTGCAATAATGCTCTCTCAGTATCTGACTAGCTGGCCAAATGAAACTGGCAATGCAAAATAAAGGAGGCGAGTGATAGTCTTCCTTTGGAGATGTAATTAATTTATTAGTTCCTAAAAGGGTTTACTGTGTGATAGGCAGTGTGAAAATCTTTCCATTCTTGCTCTTATTCAGGGGAGCAGAGTGTCACAACCCAAGTGTTGAAAATAACTAGAGGCAAGAAAGTTACAATGAATGGTTTATCATGTGTCTAAATATTTGTAGCATATAATATTATGCACTCTTTGGTGAGAATAAAATGATAGGTTTATTCGCAGAACTCAAGGTTCTCAGAACACTAGACAGAAAATCTCTAATTATGTTTTTATATCCACCATTTTGTAAACACAGAGAATTTAGCTTGTTGAAATGGTTCATCCTTATTTGCAAGGTTGAATTCTGGAGTTATAGCATTCAGTATTCAAGCAGCAGTCCAACTTGGCTGCAGTCCAAGCCATGTCCATGTCCACTATAGTGAGAAAACTGGTGCAGCTGGGTTTTGCCACTGGAAGCACCAGTTCCCATCAATATTGTGAAGTAATCAGTATTAATCTTGTAACTGAATTGCCATATGGCTGTGTTCAAACAAATAATGTTAATTTCCTAAAGGGGGGAATGGGGCAGAGCAAGCTAAAGTTTAAAAAAAAAAAAAAAAAAAAAAAAGCATGACTCACTGAGACATCAGACATTGTAAAGTATTTCAGGATGCTTGTGGTCATCTTGGTCTAAACAATCCTGATAGTTCTAGCTGGCTAGTCTTGCTTCCAACTGTTCTTTTTAGGGCTGTCTAAAACTATACTTGTTTTTTTGAAGAACTGTAACCCTTTGATTCCAAGTAGACTACTATCTGACTTTAAAAGCAAATTGCAAGTGTTAATGAAATTAACTATTAGACTATGAATAGTGCCATAGCTAATGATTTAAAAGCAGGACTGTGAAATTTGACATAGCATAGTTGTACATTTGGCATGTTGATTTACTAGTAAGCAGTGAGATTATAGACACTTGACAAGCAGTATGACAAATCATAGATTAGACAAATGTAAAAAATGAAGACTATGTACTTGAAGAGCGTTTCACAGAAAGAAAATGCCACCTCCAGTTTCTCATCTAATTACTACATGAACTAAACTACACATTTAATCCTGAATTTAAGACTAGTGCAAAAGTACCTTTAGAATATAATGAAAATTCAATTCTGTGATCTTTCAATACAGTAGCCAAGTTTTCCTTATCCAAATTATGCCAGGTCTATAATATAAACACTATGAATTTTTAAGAAACATCCAGAAAATTGACCGTTTCCATCAAGAACCTATTGGTAGCATTTATTTGGGGCATTTTAGGGAAAAAGAATGGTAGAAAAAATCTCAGTGTATCTTTATAGTAGATTATTTAAAGACATTTAGCTCAGCATGTTGAAAAAAGTGTCATGGCTATGGGATTTTCTCTTTGATTGCGTAGAGGATCAATTTTTAAGGGGGCGGAACTAAGTTGTGAGAAATAATGTAAACACTGTGACACTAAACCAACACCAGGACAACATTCAACCCCATTAATTTAACATTACAAAATACTGAGTTACAGTATAACATAAGCAATGTTTCTCGTGGCATCAAATATTAGGGAATTAAGTCCTATAAATCTATATGAGATACTGTATTTTAAATATATGCAGCTGACTTCTAACTATCTGGAATTAATCATTACTGAACCATGCTATTAGTGATGTATTATGTTACTTCCATTACTTCTTTTATTAATCAAAAACATTTTAAATTTAATTTAATTCAGGCTATTTTGTTTAAAACCAGCACTGTGCTGCTCGTCACTGTATTTTGACAGCAAACCGAATTCTTGTTCACAAGTACAGGATTTGTTTAGCTCCAGGCATCTGTGTTTGGATTACGAGAATGCTGATTGGTTCACTGCCAGGGGCACATAAAGGTCAAGCTGTCCTTTTTTAAAGGCTTTTTTTTTTCCCTAAGAGTTTGGCTCATTAATCAGAGTTAAAAGAAAGGGGAAAAGGCAGTGACTTGAAATCATTTGATTCTTTTTTCAAGGGGTATTTTAAAAAGCAGAACTCAATGTTAGTGTTAGAGGTTGAGTAGATGTTTGTATGGATCATACTGACATACTTCTGACAGGTGACCTGAAACCTTTCAAACTGACATCTGTCACAAAGACAGACAGAGGTTTTTTAGCCTGAGAGCCTGTTTTCATGACATTTCATTTTTCATCAGATTTTGAGAGAAGGGAAAAAAGAAGATGAACTTGAAAAAATCTTGCCAGGGGCAGAAAATGAGATCAGGTTTTCTGCAGCTGTCTAACTCACCTTTAAAGGTTAGAGGTCCAAGTAAAGTGAAGAAAAGGGTCTCATTTTGATATTAGCTGAAAGGACAGATTACCTCTTTAAGTGTATTTCTACCAGTTACATAACCAGTAGGGGATATTATAGTGGTGGGGATAGTTAAGGGTGAGTTGGTTTAGCCATTACAAATCCTGATTTTCCTGGTTTACTAGCTCAGCTGTTTCATGTTGCACCAAACTGAAACTTGGAGCACAAGTTTGACTTGTGCCGCATCTGCGCCCAAAATATACAAATATTTTTAAACATGGGTTGCATTATGTGACAAAATATATAATATGAACCAGTTGTCAGCTACCTTTTTGGAAAATAATGGCCTCTGTTTTAAACAAATAATTGGTGTGGACCCAGAAAAAATGTGACACAGACACAATAATATGGTTAAATGCAGAAACCACAACTTTATTTTAATCTTTTCCCTCACTGTGGTAGCCACCCTCAAACTACCCAGGTAGACTGTTTGAGTGCAGATCTCAGCTAGCACCAATGGCATCAATGAGATTCCACCTAGCACCTGAGAGTAGGTGCGAAGGCCATGCCCCTTCTATCCCTTCAGGCCTGCCAAAAGACTTTGACTGGAAGCCAGAGCATTAATCCCCTCACTTTCTTTACATCAGAGGTACAAGAGCCAAGATGAGGGGAGCCAGAAGCTGTGTGAGACACATAGACATTCCCTTTCCAGTCATTGTTGTGCCCAGGACCAATGCTCACTGGGCTACAGGAACCGCTACCAGACACTTTTTAATGCCCAGCTGCACTGGAACTTACCAAAGTTGCAACAATTGTAATCTAAATTCCAAAACCAGATCTGCTGGAAGGTGTAAAAACTCTCACATTCAGCAAAAACTGAATCAATCCCCTCACATGCTACCACCTCCAAATGAGAGCCAATCAGCCAGCCCCAAGAGTAGTATCCAGGACAGGCCCTGGAGTGCTGGCTCCAGATGCAGCATGGGATCCTCTCTTCCCTTCATCATGCTCTGTGCATGATAAGGAAGGGGGAAGACAGACGCAGCAGCCACTGCATGTTGAAAACAAAATTGGGGGGGAGGAAGAGGAGACGTCATGTGGACACTGCCTCAGCTTCTCCCAGAGAACTTCTCCCCCCACCAGCCCCAGAAGGTGTCTCTACTGCTCCCAGCCCCATCAAAGCAACACTCTGGCTAAGCATTTTGTTGGCCATTAATCCTTATTAGAGTAGCATGTTTTTTTGCAATGGACCCTGAAGGAATGCAAAGTTCACCTGAGTATTGCTGAGATTTCATTACAAATTTGAGATTCAGACCAAGACTTGTCAATATTCACTCAGGTTCATTATCTCTTGAGTCTGGAGCAAACTTGGGCTGCTTTATGTTTTTCTGTTGTAATCATGAAAATTGCATTCTACGTAGTTTCAACATGAAAACAAGCAAACATAGTTTCAGTTGAATTTCACTTAGAGACTTTTGATTAGTTTTAACCCAGAGCTCAAAGTGAATCAAACATATGTTTAGTCCTACTGAAGTCAGTGGAATTTCTGAAGTGATTAAGAGATTGCAATTTGGGATTCAGAAGAAGTTAGGAACCCATAAGGGTCAAAAATGAAGACAATATTTCCATTAAACTCTATACCAGAAAAGCTCTACAGTCCTTACAGGGAACTTGGCTGTTTGTTATTTTGAAAAACCAAGGTTTTAGTGTCACTGAGAGAATTATGTTAAAATCAAATTTACAACAACATTGTTTTACTGCTAACGTACAGAGAGAATCCCACAAAAGCAAAGAGATATGTTTTGTCACCTTTAGTTGAGTCCATTTTCCCCCCAGGTATTTCATATAGTTCTCCTTGGTTCTGCCTTCCAAGGGCTGTTTCAGTCACTTCTGTACTTTGTCATGTTGATGTTGTGGACACCCATCTTACAGCCTCAGTGGTACTCACACTCATAAGTTGTTGATTTGGCTGCATGCTGCTTCTGCTGACATGCTCTTCTGAGCCTAATCAGCATTTAGCAACCTTGATGAAAGGAGTCTTAGAAATACCACAGATACAGAGAGAAAAGTTTTGTGCTGCACTGAATTTCTTAGTGAATAATGTCAAGTTTCTCCATAGATTCAGTCTGAACTTTTTTTTTCTTCCAAAAAGATCTTTCTTTCATTGCTGTAACACCTGATATCACAGGTCTCAACAGCAATTCCTCTTTTGAGGGTGATTACATAATTAGTCTTTACCTCCAAAGTTCATTAGACTTTATAACTAAGTCTAAAGGACCTTTGAGGGAAAATACTAATAATTTTGATAGTGTTAGGATCAGTTATTTATCTCACAAGAGAATAGGGGACCAATCTGAAAAGTCCATTTTGAGCATATGCAGGCTCTCACTGTCACAAAAGAACCAAGGCCATCACAAAGCTATTTACTGAAGCACTGCTAGAGTAAGGAGAGAAGAGGTGGTCCAAACCAGTATACAACCACTATATAGTATTTCCAATGCAGAAAAGTCACCCCTCATTGATTTCTGCCATTCACAGCAAATCAGAAGGATCCAAAATACGTTGCACTTGTATCAGGAAAAATATATTTTGTATAATAACACATTTGAATTAACATTATTAATTATTGTTGTATTTAGAAAGGAAAGTATAGTAATGCTGAGAACACTGGTATTATTCAAATAATATATAATAATGTAGGTATGAATGTATGCATGTAACTCTCTAGTTCTGTAGAGCAGTGGCTCTCAACCTTTTCAGACTACCGTTCCCCTTTCAGGAATCTGATTTGTCTTGTGTATCCTTCAAGTTTCACTTCACTTAAAAACTATTTGCTTACAAAATCACACATAAAAATACAGAAGTATCACAGCACACTATTACTGAAAAACTACTTACTTTCTCATTTTTACCATATAATTATAAAATAAATCAATTGGGATATAAATATTGTACTTACATTTCAGTGGATAGTATATAGAGAAGTATAAACAAGTCATTGTCTGTATGAAATTTTAGTTTGTACTGATTTTTCTAGTGCTTTTTATGTAGCCTGTTATAAAACTGGGCAGATATCTAGATAATTTACGTACCCCCTGGAAGATCTCTGTGTACCCCGAGGGATACATGTACCCCTGCTTGAGAACCACTGCTCTAGAGGGGATAATTGTATTCTTATGACATGATTTTCAGAACGTCTGAGCACTTTCAACTCCTACTGAAGACAGTGGAAATTTTGAGTGTTCAGCACCTCTGAAAATCAGACCTTTATTGTACTGGAGATGAGGTGTAGTCTAATGGGTCTGGGTTCTTGACTTGTGTTGCCTTTGGTAAATCACTTATCTCCCTTTCCTTCAATATCCCTATCTGTGAATTATGAAAGACACCATACCTGTCTTTGCTCTCTGATTTGCTGATGTTATCAGCATTAATGAGAATGAAGTATAGAAGAGAATTGTTAACAAGCGTATAACTTCCCTATACTGTCATACATTTGATGTTTATATCATAAATAATAAAAAAAGAAAATGGGAATTTACTGAGGTTGTGTGTGTAATACTTGAATTTTTACGGTAGTTATATATTTAGGAGGAGCTTTAAAACTGGGACCTAAACAAATAAATTGTAATTAATACTTTATTTGACATCTCCTTTCTGGTGTTAACAAATTGTTCAAGAGCAGATTATGAAATTCTTGATATAGTCATTGTTCAAAATTATTTGTGAATGTCTTTAGCCATTAATTCTTGTGGTTCAGAGCATTTGCGAAGAGTTTGTTGGGAAAATTTGCACTGTTCATTTTGTAAATCATATATTTGTTTCCATTCCAACACAGCGGTGTGAATTTTACAGCTGAATATGCGGTCAAAAAATAGCCTAATTTGAGTTTAAAATTTCAATTTTTGATGGTATTCACACTAAAGAAACTTAAGTCATAAATATACATGAAAATGAAAAGATTGTGAATATGGTTGAACACAACATTGCTTTTGAATTTGAATTATTTGAAAATATTTCCTCTTTTCATTCAGCTGTATTTAAAAGTAAAAAGCAACATAATAATAATAAAAAACCTCAGCGTATGTGAGGATTATTTCCATACTAAATCCACTTGGAGTTTTCTTGTCCCACTTCCTGCTGCCTGATGAAACAATGTTTGGCCACCATATAGTAAGAGTGATTTATACTAAGCTGGATTGTTTTCCCATGTCACCTAAAAACAGATCACTATGAATACCAGGGAGTATTTTTTTCTAGGGAAAAGAAGACGTGCTTCCTTGGTTCTCTTGATTTTTTCCTTACTCAGTATCTCACAAGATTCTCTAATTTCTGTTAATTTAATTTTCTCTGTGACCATCTGTCTAAGATGGCTGAAACAGATTAGTGCGTGGTTTCTTAAAAATAATGTTTTGCTCCATCAACTGCAATATATTCTGTTTAAAAGAAGCAACTGCTATTCCCCATGCAAAGTAAGTTCCCAAAAGCTTAACACGATGATGGGAGAAACTAAGCCTTCACTGGCTGGCACATCTTCAGTTGCATTACTCTTATAATACTGTTTGCTAAGAAGCTTCACCATGTATTTCAAATTTATATGGACATAGTTAGGTGTGAGAACCAAAGTCTAATTGGGGGAAGGCTTCTAGGTTGATTGGTTGTTATCCACCCAGTTCCTCAAAGATTCTAAACCCGTGTTTCTTAGTAAAAGAAATGCAACTCAGTGTCTTTCTATACATTTTATTAAAACACTTAAAACAAAAAATTAAATCAAGAAAACATACCACCAAACCAAGGTACTATCAACAATATGAAACTAAACTAAAAATAAAGCAATTCAGCTATCAAATCAAGGTCAAATTAACAAATTAGTATCTATATTGGACTGGAATTAAATAATTCAATTAGCTAAATCATCAAATTAATACCAAAAATAATCAACCCTTCTATGCATTCTAAGACGGAGTCTTAGGAGGTGGTGCCCATTTGGTTATAGATCCCAACTAAAGTCAACAAAATATATATAATTTGAATGGTTAAATATCAATACTGAAACCAAATTATTATCTAATGTCAGAACCACAGATCCAATCATAAAGCCTCCTCCTTAGACTTTGAACCTTGTGTGATGGTTCACCTTTCCTAAATCTCATCCCCCAACAAAGATATTATAATACAAACTTTAACAGATCACTCTTGAAAAGCAGAAGTTACCAGAAATTCCAGATGACAATCTCAAGTCTCTCAGTCTTGTAAATGTAGAATACAGAACACACTCTAAGGCTAGGTCTACACTACCCGCCTGAATCGGCGGGTAGAAATCGACCTCTCGGGGATCGATTTATCGCGTCCCAACGGGACGCGACAATCGATCCCCGAATCGACGCTCTTACTCCACCAGCAAAGGTGGGAGTAAGCACCGTCGACGGGAAGCCGCAGAGGTCGATTTTGCCACCGTCCCTACAGCGGGGTAAGTCGGCTGCGATACGTCGAATTCAGCTATGCTATTCGCCTAGTTGAATTTGCGTATCTTAAATCAACCCCCCCCCCGTAGTGAAGATGTAGCCTAAGTAACTTTGTGAGACAATCGTTGGGGATGTTTAAACTTGGGGGACCTTTCTGTCAGACACTTTCCCCGTGTGGTCACACACACGTGCACATCCTAAGAATAAAAAAAGGACTAGGATATCTCCCAGATAACTTATTTTTCCTTTTTCTATTTTTATTATTTAAAATAATATGGGACAGCTCTCACAGTCTTCTGGACTCTCATAGACTAGGAGCTGGAACTGTAGTTAGGGGTCAGACCGTGGTATTCTGCTGGCACAAAGTTTCTCGCTAGCAAGTCTTAGGGTCACACTATGCCTGTACCCAAACAGCATCACAGTGCAAGAGTGAAAGGGGCTTACTGGTATCTGGTAGTGGGTTTCAGCTGGCCTGACCAGTTCAGTATACCCCAATTCATTAATGTCACATTCTGTATCTATGTGTCATGTAAAGTATCATTTGAAAACTAATAACACACTGATCATTAATATTCTTGCATGGTATACGTACAATAAACACCCAAGGGAAAATACTAATATGAAGGAAATGTGGAACTAAACTGTGTTCACCAAACAAGTCTGGGGAGTGGGTAAACCCAGAGGAAGGATGATCCCCACTTCCAGTCAGATCAATTAGCAATCACATGTCAAGTGGCCATTCATTTGCACTGGAGAGGGTAGAAGCAGATCAAGTTGAATTTTTACACCAGCAGGGGATACAACTAGAATGGAACTTCCTGCACCACCAGATTCCATGTCTCCTTCCTCAGAGTTTCAAAGAACTTTATTTTGGGGTGTAACCTTCTGAATAATCCATTTAAAAGGTTCACTGCACTACAAAAGAGAGGGGCAAAGAAACCCAAGTTATCTTTCACTTAGGAAGACAAACACCCTGAACTTCTGTGTAAGGCCCTGAGAGACATACCAGTCAGTCATCTAGAAAAGATTCTCTGTATCAACTTGGAACATGGGTCCAATCTGTCTCCACCTGTGGCAATCTCTGATGCTTCAGAGAAAGGTGAAAAATAAATAAATGAAAACACCACAAAACACATCTGGCCAATTTGTGCATTAAGAGAAAAAATCCTTCCTGATCCTGGCAAGTGACCAGCTGAAGCCCTGAAGCATGAGATTTGATTATAGTCATTATCTTAATGCAGAGCTGCCAGTGTTATGAACATGTTAAGGGCAGTGCAGGCTATTCTTTTCTTACCACGGCTCATGAAGGAAGGGGATCAACAGGGATACTCAGGTTCACATACTCCAAGGCCAAAGGGAACCACTACCCTGACTTTCAGCACACAGAGACTACAGAATTTCTCCCAGAAGCTGGATTAAAGTTTATCTTTAAGACAAATTTGATATCTTTTTAAAAGACTCCAAATGATGGTGAGTCCAGCATGTCCCTTAGTAAGCTGTTTAAAAGTTCAATTCCCTCACTGCTAGAAAATTGCATCTTATTCAGGGGTGAATTATCTAACTTCAACTTCCAGCCTTTGGATCTTGATATGCCTTTCTCAGCGAAGTTGAAAAGCCCCCTTCCCCCATATCAGATATCTTTTCCATAAGTAAGGACCTCTACACAGTGATAAAATTACCTCTCAACTTTCTCTTCCATAAACTGAATAAGTTGAGCTCCTTAAGCTTCACATCATAAGGCTTGTTGTCCAGCCCTTGGATCATTTTTGTGACCCTCTTTTGAACTGTCTCCACTATTTCCACATCTTTCTTGAAGTATGGGCACCAGAACTGGACCCAATATTCTAGTAGCCGCTTTACCAATGCTGAGTACAAAACAAGATCATTTCCCTACTTTTACTTGACACTTTGGACAAATCAGCTGTGAGGAGACACACAACTTGGACAAGTCAGTTTCAAATTAGGTCATCCTCAGCAAGCATCATTTCAGAAAAATCAGCTATTTAATTTTTTTAATTTAATTTTATTTTATTTTGGTGTGAGTTTTGGATGCCACAGAAACAGAGTCTAAGATCTGCAAAAAATATCAAAGATACATAAGACCACTTTTGAGAAAGCTGGCATGGTCTCATCTGGTTGAAAAGTTCTTGAGACAACATTGTGTCACCAGTTTACAGAAAGTTCAATCTAAAAAAATGACTGGAAAAAGAACACTAGCAATAACCAGTCACTCAACTTTCATTCATCAGCAAAATTAAAAATATGTTCAACCTTCTGTCTATTTTCATCACCTCCAATTCCTTCTTAGAGACAAAGATGTTTACAATATTTTTTCTGTTTTGGAACTGAGCTATAAATCAAGCAGATTATTTTCTGAAATCTTCATTTTATAGAGGAAAGTTATTTTAAGCACATCAACATAAAGCCCCTTGAAACATAAAATTTAAAATGTTATATAGGATTTTTATTCCTGTATAAGCTATTTCTCTCACATAGGTGTGTTTATACAGATGGAGTTTATAATGAGTAGAGGATTTAAAGCGCAATAGAAATAAATTAGGGATACTTTATAGCAGACCTTCAGTGGACAAATAAATTAAGTAGAATCTTTAAATATTTCTCATAAATCCATTGTGTGAGGGTGCCATTGATTGGCTCAGAGAACTTTGGCCTAACTTTAAGGCACCTAGAAAATCACTGTAATAATGTGATCTATTTTTAGCACACTGGCTCAATGAAAGCTAGTGCAGGCATGTCTCCTCAAACTGGGAATAACATCCATAGCTGAAAGTGTAGACATACCCTTAGAAGCCAGTCAAACTGGAAATAGAAAATAGTTTCATGATCCTTGGTTAGCACAAAAGACCATATCTGGGAAAAAGATGATACTTCAGCAATTGTGTGATATAATTCAAAGAGACAAATCCTCAGCTGAGCTCAGTTGTCATAGTTCCATTGACTTCAAGGTGTTCAGAGAGACAAGGTGGGTGAGGTAATATCTTTTATTGGATCAACTTCTTTTGGTAAGAAAGACAAGTCTCTCTAATATAGTGGGACTGACACAGCTACACCTACACAGCATTCGAGATCTTCAGGCAGAACTAGAGTGTACTAAAGCCCTTAATGAAGCCCTCACTAAAGACATTGCTATCCTACACAAGAAGACAGAAGTCATCAAAATATTACAATTTAAGAACAGTGGGACTACCTGGAAAGGTTGAGGAAATGAGCCCATTAGAGGTTTTTCTAGCTATTTTAGAACTTATAGTAGAACCTCAGAGTTATAAACCCCAGAGTTACAAACTGACCAGTCAACCACACATCTCATTTGGAACTGTAAGTTCACAATCAGGCAGCAGCAGAGACAAACACACACAAAAAAGAAAAAGAAAATACAGTACAGAATTGTGTTATACATAAACTACTACAAAAATAAAGGGAAAGTTTAAAAAAGGATTTGACAAGGTAAGGAAACTGTTTCTGTGCTTGTTTCATTTAAATTAAGATGATTAAAAGCAGCATTTTTCTTCTGCATAGTAAAATTTCAAAGCTGTATTAAGTCAATGGTCAGTCAGATGACTGGCTTCAGATAAAAAAGGAATTGAAAATAAGGATGAAATATAGACATATTTGAGTCTATGGATGACTAGCTAACATTTGTATCATACTAAAGTTCTGAGATTTCTTTAAATTTATTCTAATCTGTTCTTCGTTCTTTGTTCTGTTTCCCTCTTCATTACTCCTTCGTAGGTGTGGAATATCCTATTTGACACAGAATATTTGTCTTTATGATGATGATGTTCAAGTATTGAAAATGTGTTGTGGGATATGTATTTGTGGTTTTATTTAATTTGCCTTCTGTGAAGTTCAATATTAGAACTCTCTTTTTCCATTCATTTTGAAAAATTTGAATGATGATTCAATGATGATTTATTCCTCAATTTTTATTATAACCATTTGGATCTTTTTATATTGGATTTTATAAAATCAGAATAACCTATCACAAATTAAAATTTCAAAATCAAGTAACTGTATTACAAGTTTCTTAGTTACCTAAGAAAACCAGAGAACATATTATACATTATTATTATTATTATTTTATTATTAGAACCAGAAAAAAATAAATAGCAAAGAAATGTTATTTCACAGAAAATTTCACCTATGACATTGAGGGTTGCTGAGGTAACATATAGGGTACGTCTACACTACAAAATTAGGTCAATTTTATAGAAGTCGATGTTTAGAAATTGATTTTATACAGTCGATTGCGTATGTCCACACTAAGCGCATTAAGTCGGCATAGTGCGTCCTCACTACCGTGGCTAGCATCGACTTACAGAGCGGTGCACTGTGGGTAGCTATCCCACAGTTTCCGCAGTCTCCGCTGCCCATTGGAATTCTGGGTTAAGCTCCCAATGCCTCATGGGGCAAAAACATTGTCACGGGTGGTTTGGGGTACATGTCGTCAGTCGCCCCTCCCTCCGTGAAAGCAACGGCAGACAATCGTTTCACGCTTTTTTTCCTGGGTTACCCGTGCAGACGCCATACCATGGCAAGCATGGAGTCCACTCAGCTCAAGACAGCAGTCATGAACATTGTAAACACCTCGCGCATTATCGTGCAGTTTATGCTGAACCAGGACCAGCAAACGAAGCAAGGAGGAGGCGGCGACGGCAGCGCAGCGACGAGAGTGATGAGGACATGGACATGGACACAGAATTCGCTCAAACCGCGGGCCCTGGCGCTTTGGAGATCATGTTGTTGATGGGGCAGTTGGATGGGGCAGGTTCTATCTGTGGAACACCGATTCTGGGCCCGGGAAACAAGCACAGACTGGTGGGACCGCATAGTGTTGCAGGTGTGGGACGATTCCCAGTGGCTGCGAAACTTTCGCATGCGTAAGGGCACTTTCATGGAACTTTGTGACTTGCTTTCCCCTGCCCTGAAGCACCAGAATACCAAGATGAGAGCAGCCCTTACAGTTGAGAAGCGAGTGGCGATAGCCCTGTGGAAGCTTGCAATGCCAGACAGCTACCGGTCAGTCGGGAATCAATTTGGAGTGGGCAAATCTACTGTGGGGGCTGCTGTCATGCAAGTAGCCAAAGCAATCACTGAGCTGCTGCTACGAAAGGTAGTGACTCTGGGAAATGTGCAGGTCATAGTGGATGGCTTTGCTGCAATGGGATTCCCTAACTGTGGTGGGGCGATAGATGGAACCCATATCCCTATCTTGGCACCGGAGCACTAGGGGTACCCAGTACATAAACCAAAGGGGTACTTTTCAATGGTGCTGCAAGCACTGATGGATCACAAGGGACGTTTCACCAACATCAACGTGGGCTGGCCGGGAAGAGTTCATGACGCTCGCGTCTTCAGGAACACTACTCTGTTTAAATGGCTGCAGCAAGGGACTTACTTCCCGGACCAGAAAATAACCGTTGTGGATGTTGAAATGCCTATAGTTATCCTTGAGGACCCAGCCTACCCCTTAATGCCATGGCTCATGAAGCCGTACACAGGCAGCCTGGACAGTAGTCAGGAGCTGTTCAACTACAGGCTGAGCAAGTGCAGAATGGTGGTAGAATGTGCATTTGGTCATTTAAAAGGTCGCTGGTGCACGTTACTGACTCGCTCAGACCTCAGCCAAACCAATATCCCCATTGTTATTGCTGCTTGCTGTGTGCTCCACAATCTCTGTGAAAGTAAGGGGGAGATCTTTATGGCGGGGTGGGAGGCTGAGGCAAATCGCCTGTCTGCTGATTACGTGCAGCCAGACACCAGGGCGATTAGAAGAGTACACCAGGAAGTGCGGTGCATCAGAGAAGCTTTGAAAACCAGTTTCATGACTGGTCAGGCTACTGTGTGAAAGTTCTGTTTGTTTCTCCTTGATGAAAACCTGCCCCCTTTATTGACTCATTCTCTGTAAGCAACCCACCCTCCCCTTTTGATCACAGCTTGCTTTCAAAGGAAATAAAGTCACTATCGTTTAAAAATCATGTATTCTTTATTAATTGATTATAAAAAGAGGGAGAGAACTGACAAGGTAGCCCGGGTGGGGTTTGGGAGGAGGATCGGAGGGAAGGAAAAGGCCACCTAAAAAAAGGTTAAAATAATGACAGCCTTTTGCTTGGGCTGTCCACTGGGGTGGAATGGGAGGGTGCACGGAGCCTCCCCCTCCGCATTCTTACACGTCTGGGTGAGGAGGCTATGGAACATGGTGAGGGGGGAGGGTGGTTATACAGGGGCTGCAGCGGCACTCTGTGATCCTGCTGCCATTCCTGAAGCTCCACCAGACGCCGGAGCATGTCTGTTTGCTCATGCAACAGCCCCAGCATTGCATCCTGCCTCCTCTGATCTTCCTGCCGCCACCTCTCATCTCGAGCGTCTCTCCTCTCCTCACGTTGGTCCCTTCTGTCCTCACGTTCACTGGCATCTTTACTGTACTTTGATACCGTGTCCTTCCACTCATTCAGATGAGCTCTTTCATTGCGGGTGGATTCCATGATTTCCACGAACATCTCATCTCGCGTCCTCTTTTTCCGATGCCTTATCTGAGATAGCCTTCGGGATGGAGGAGGGAGGCTTGAAAAATTTGCAGCTGCTGGAGGGAGGGAGGGAAAAAAGGGAGAGAAGTATTTAAAAAGATACATTTTACAGAACAATGCTTATACTCTTTCACGGTGAACAACACTGTTCACATTACATAGCACATGTGATTTCTGTGCAAGGTCGCATTTTGCATCTTAATATTGAGTGCCTGTGGCTTTGCTGTTAGAGATCACAGACTCAGATCCAGGCAACTGAATTCGGCTTGCATGCGGCCATGGTAAGCCATTGTCTTTCAGCTTCTGCGCCCTCCTTTCCCATATACCAAGCAAAGCCCATTGAGTTCTGCGGTTTTCCTGTTAACCTGCAGCAGCAGAAACCAAACTAACCCCCCCCAATCCAATTCTCTGGGATGACCGCTTTAACCCTCCTCCCACCGCGTGGCTGGTATCAGGGAAGATCCCTGCTAGCCACATGTGAAAAGCTCAGCGCCAAACCCCCCACCCCCACGCTTGGCTTACTACAGGGAAGGATTTCTTTTCAGCCACAGGCAAACAGCCCAATAGCAAGGGCCACCTCTGTCCCCTTAATTAAATTCCCGTATTTCAACCAGGTTACCATGAGCGATATCACTCTCCTGAGAATTACACAGCGAGATAAAGAACGGATGTTGCTTGAATGCCAGCAAACACCGGGACCATACGCTGCCAGGCTTTGTCATGCAATGATACCAGATTATTTGCTACTAGCATGGCGTGGTCAAGTGTCCTACCATGGAGGACGGAATAAGGCTGCACTGCCCAGAAACCTTGTGGAAAGGCTTTTGGAGTACCTCCAGGAGAGCTTCATGGAGATGTCCCTGGAGGATTTCCGCTCCATCCCCAGACATGTTAACAGACTTTTCAGGTAGCTGTACTGGCTGCAAATGCATCCCAAGTCCTCAGGGCAAATTAATCATTAAAAAACGCTTGCTTTTAAACCATGTTTTATATTTTAAAAGGTAAATTCACCTGAGGTCCCTTCCATGGGGTCATGGTCTTGGATACTGCCTTGGGAGGCTTGGGAGGGTACTTCACTCAGGCTGAGAAAAAGATCCTGGCTGTTGAGGAGAACGGAGTGCTGTGTGCTCTCCGCAAGCTCGTTGTCATCCTTTTCCTCCTCCTCTTCCCCATCTACAGAATTCTCAGGTGTGGCTGAGATTACCTCCGCCTCGGAATCCACGGTCAGAGGTGGGGTAGTGGTGGCTGCCCCCCCCAGAATTGCATGCAGCTCAGCGTAGAAGTGGCATGTCTGTGGCTCTGACCCGGAGCGACCATTTGCCTCCTTTGTTTTTTGATAGGCTTGTCTGAGCTCCTTAACTTTCACACGGCACTGATCTGAGTCCCTATTGTGGTCTCTCTCCATCATGCCCTTGGAGATTTTTTCAAAAGTTTTGGCATTTTGTCTTTTCGAACGTAGTTCGGCTAGCACTGAATCCTCTCCCCATATAGCGATCAGATCCAGTACCTCCCTTACGTCCATGCTGGTGCTCTTTTTCGATTATCGGACTGCATGGTTACCTGTGCTCTCCACGCTGGGCAAACAGGAAATAAAATTCAAAAGTTCGTGGGGCTTTTCCTGTCTACCTGGCCAGTGCATCCGAGTTCAAATTGCTGTCCAGAGCAGTCACAATGGTGCACTGTGGGATAGCTCCCGGAGGTCAATACCGTTGAATTGCGGCCACACTAACCCTAATTCGAAATGGCAATATCGATTTCGGCGCTACTCCCCTCGTCGGGGAGGAGTACAGAAATCGATTTTAAGAGCCCTTTATTTCGAAATAAATGGCTTCGTTGTGTGGACGGGTGCAGGGTTAATTCGATTTAACGCTGATAAATTCAAATTAAACTCATAGTGTAGACCAGGCCTAAGATACCTCTCTTGGCATCTTTTGTTGAGTTGAAAACTGAAAGGGAGAGATGAACTTTTGATCCAAGTTTGCTTGATAGGGCTTGAGAGGCTTGTAGCATGGTAGGATTGTGACATGCAAACAAGTAAGCTTCTTGAAAGATGTGAAGTCCCAATCCATATCAATATGGCAGAAACCCATGAATAAGATCAGGAAGGAAGGTCTATGATAGACAAAAAGTTTGAAAGATTTTTGGTACCTGAGACACTCTTCAGGTCAGAGTTATATAGTTAAGTTTGTGCAGTTGTGTGCATCTGTTTGTGCATGCCTACCTTCAGCACACAGATAGCTGATGTGAAAGTGCAAATGGTGAGTTATGCGTCTTAGTGTGTGTCCACTCTGCAGCTAGGGTGCACTTTCCAGGGTGAGTAGGCAGACATATGCTAGCTCAAGCTAGTGCACTAAAAATATCAGTGTAGCTGGGGTAGTATGGGGCAGCGGCTCAACTAACCGCCCGAGTACATACTCAGGAGGTCTGGTCAGACCACTAGCCCAAGCTGCCACCCATGCTACCCTGCTATTTTTAGTGGGCTAGCTCAGAGCTAGCATATCTTTCTAGCCATGATGGCAAGCACACGGGGCCGGCTCCAGGGTTTTTGCCGCCCCAAGCGGCGGGAAAAAAAAAAAA
>NW_020664420.1:50862491-50957264 GCF_002925995.2 Terrapene triunguis
TCTTCGGTGGCAATTCGGCGGAGGTTCCCTGTCCCTCTTGGAGGGAAGGACCTGCCGCCGAATTGCCACCGAAGAGCCCGACGTGCCGCCCCTTCCCCTTGGCCGCCCCAAGCACCTGCTTGCTCAGCTGGTGCCTGGAGCCGGCCCTGGAAGCACACTTCCAGCCGCCACACATGTTTATCTGTAAATAACTGATTTGTGTTGTACTCTGGATACAGCCATGCACAAGTTAGATATATATAAGTGAATGTGCACAATTGTGGTGGTGATGATGATGATTTATTATTGCAATAGCATCTTCTGGTGTACGTGAAGGCTTGAAGTCCCAATGTACATATACATAATAGTCACTGTCCCAAAGTGTTTTCCAATATTGCATGTGCTTAACTTTGAAAATCTGCCCCCTCACATTTGGAAAGTGTGACTTAAAAGAAAGGAAACATGAGAAGTCAATTAATTTTCTCATCTTTATTTAGACAATGTTAATGATAAGTTTGTATTTTTAATATTAGCTTTCCTGTATATCCAGGTACTTTGTTCTCTTATGTGCAGTAAGTAGTGTAGATGCAGCTTTACTAGCACAAGGTACTTTATACTGGTATAGCTAATTTTGCTTCAGCAAATCAGAATTTACTATACCAGTATAAGCATTTTTATACTGGTATAAATGTGTCTACTCTGAGGGGGTGGAGGTTGCCCACCCCTGCAACTGAAGGAGCAAAAAAAATTGTGTAGGCAAGGCCTAATAGAATACAAAAAGGAACAAGTAACCCAAATTTGATATGTCCTGGAACTCTCACTGTGATTAACCAATACTGAAGAGGAATCAGAGTGTTTTTTCACATTATTCTGAACAAATGTAATGATTGCCCAGTGGTTAGAGAACCCACCCATGTTGTGGGAAACCTGAATTCAAGTCCCTCCTCTTCTTGATGTGGAGCAATGACTTGAACTCAAATCCCACCACCACCCAGGGGAGTGTGCAGAACACAGGGCTATAGGATATTCTGCACTGGGGAGTTCTCAATCTCTCCCAATTGAAGTTGTTCCACTTTGTATGAAATACTTAAATAGTCACTGAAGCAAGGACTGGAACCTGGGTCTGTCAGATGAACGTCCTAACCAGAATGCTGTAGGGTCATTCTCTCTCTCTCTCTCTCTCTCTGACCCAACAACTATTTAATATTTCATACAAAGTGGCACCACTGTTTGTTTGTTTTTGTTTTTTGTTGTTGTTTTTTCAAGAAAGGTCTCACCTGGCTTAAAGTGTTTAACTTCAGGAGAGGGATCATGGCTGTGTGACTCTGGGCACCTCTGTATTCATACCCTATAAAATTAATAAGCTGTAATGTGTCAACTATTTCAAAGAGCAGCGAACGTACTAACTTCTGTGAATGCACAGTGGTTTGGGATGTGAATTGCCTAGAAATATCTCTAAGGAGCACCAGGGCTGGAGTTCACTGATAGTTACCTGTTAGGCAGGGTTTGGGCAAGGAGAGCCTTGAGGAATTTGTGGGTGAGGAAGACAGACTGGTGTGGCAGAAAGCTGACACACCATCTAATCTCTAACAAAGCTCACTCTTGCTGAAACAAAGAGGTAACATAGTGGCTTACAGCTCTGGGTGTCCCCTGCAGAATGTTACAGGCTATGCATCCAAAGTGGAGTGAGGCACCTCTCATTATGTGCCTAACTCCCTTTGAATGGTGGGGTTTAGGCCCCACACCTCTCATTGGCTTGCTGGCTTTGGGGAATGCAATTTTTAGATGCCTAACTCTTCTCATGCATTGCTTAGGGAACCCAGGAGCCTAATTTAGATCTGTGGATTTGACTAGACTGTGGGTAACATGTAAGTTAGGTATTGCAATACTGAGTTTAAGATCCCTTTGTGAATCTAGCCTTAAATTACTTGCTGGGAGTTAAACGCTGATTACTTGAGTCCATGTCTAGGTGTTTTCCTTATACCTGTCTGTAGTTTTCCTTAAATGTCTCCGTCTTTTCAACTAAGTATTTATATGACCCCACCACTAAAGTAGCAGAGCATCTCCTGAGAAACTAAAAATACATATAACAATCCCCCCCTCTCTCTTTTTTTTTCCCCTTCCTAATCTTTAAGAAAAATAGTTTGATTTAGTAACAGTGCTGAGTGAGAGAGAAAGTGGGTCACAGAGACACTGGGCCCAAAAGTTTCCCAGTTTTTGTGATCATTTATATAACTTTTAGTTACCATCTGCTTTAAGCTAGATCTGTCTCTTATCTCTAAATTGACCAGACCTTCCAGATTCTGATGGTCAACAATGTTAATGAACTATCTGGCTGATTTAAAATAGTAAAAGTTTAAAACATGTAATTCCTATAAATAATCAAGCTGAGAACAGACAAAATAAATTGACCTTTTCAGACTTAAAAAAAAAACCTGAAAATGAAGGGTTTAGAACTTTCTCAGCAACTGTCCATCAAATAAAAGAACATGTATTTATTTTTAATACTGACGAATGTGATCTCATGTCATGAAATATTTGTTGCAATTGCTTCTGTGGTCCTCTACAATTCCTGATAGAGTTGCACTATAATCCAGCAGAAGACCTGTATGATGGAAGCTCTCTCTGTACATATATTTATTTATATTTAAGGCGCTGGTCAATAAAATTTACATTGGGAAAAAATAAAACATTACCAGTAACTATGTTCTTTTGAGATTTTTAATGGAATATTTTGCTTACCATGGTATTAGTCTTTCTATTATAGTATATTATATGCTGTCTAATTAACAGACTGAAGTATTTAACACTTCATTCAACGTCTATTTGTTTTTCAGTATTTTAATTCTCCTTTAGCTATCCTGCTATTTTTGTCACTGTGGTCTCTCCATGCTCTAAGAATCAGTATCATTTTACCAAGTTGAGGGCATATTTTGTTCTTTCGTCCCTTTGACCAAGATATATTTATCCAAATTAGGACCATGCCTGCCCAAATTGGATCAGACAATGACCCTGTATAGGCAATTATTTCCAAATAAGTCTTAAAATAAAACAGCTGTATGATCTGCACTCAGAAAGAATGCATAGTATGTGTGATTCTGAAACTCTCTGTATACCAAATAAAGGATTTTTTAAATCTGTTTACTAGCTATTCAGAGAGTGAAGAGTAGTATTGGAACTGTGTGTGAATTTTCATGAAGATCATCAAGATCACTGGCTTGTGATTTGTAGAGACAGCTTGAGAAAGTCACAGACTAGAGGTAGCAGAGGGATTTTCTACAGGCTAAAATAGCACGTGAAATTGTTTACTTCTTCTATTTCTGGCTTTTACCAAGATAAAAAATTATATTGTAACACCACACATAATGATGTCACATCAAAGAAAAAACATAACAGTAGCTTTGTGATCCCATTGCAAGTTTTCAAAGCTGTTGTCAGGCTTGTATAATATGTATTGCTTCTAACTCACTACCCCGGTATGAAGCTAATGCTGAGGTGTTCCTCGTGCCTCAGTGTGACATGTATTACAGCAACTTGTGGTCCTTCTGTTTATAAATTCTTAAGTTCACAAGTTGGATGTTCCTGAGATGTCTGATTTCTTCTTCTTCTACTACTACTATTCCTACTACTACTACTAAATCCATTCTGCACTTATTCTAAAATACTGAGGACACCTGCCAAGAATGCAGTCTTCCCTCTGTGTATCACTGAATATTCATGTTGATGCAAAGGGTATGACAGAGGGCTGTGTGAAAGGCCCTGCCAGACTCCTGAGCCTGCCCAAAATCAGCTTGGAGTTAGGGTTCCAGTCAGACTGTAAACATCAAAACAGATCCTCCACATTCAAACAAGCACTTGAGATGCAATTTGCACAACCTAGTCCCCATGTCTATAGACGCCCCCCCCACACACACTTCCTTTCTTCCATGTGCCCCTGTGACCAATATCACCAATGTGGCTGCACAATGGCCCCTTTGTATGAATTTTTTTGTGGTTCTGGATTATTCATTTCCCTCCACATTTCTTTAGGGATTGCCACTTCCCCTCCCCCATATCCTGCCATGACATTCAGAGTATGTCAGGAAGTGTGCTGCCAAAACCTCAGATCTGGTCTACACTTAAGATATAGGTCAACATAGCTATTTTGCTCAGGTTGTAGGAAAAATCCACACCCTGTACTAAGTCATTGGGAGTCTTTACATTGACTTGAAGGGACACTGAATCATGCCCTAAAACAGAAAGTGACAAAAACGATAAGGAAACACCGCAGTATTGGTTCAATTACAGCACTGTAAATATTGTTGTTATGAATGTCATGTTTATGATTTTTTTTTTCATCAGTTCATCCCACTCACTACTTCATTTCTCAGATAGCTAGCTCACTATAAGGCAGTACATTGACCCATTTCTCTGAATTCCTTTGTTACTATAAGTCACATATTTATAGTTGGTATTTGTTTTTGCAGCCTTTGTGATGCAGTTACAAAACTTCTAAATATTTTTAACTTCAACAAAACAGGGCATTTCCCTAAACCATAGTAATAGAAAATCAGAGGCTATATCCCTGAAATAGCTCTTGCATCAATATTCTAGCATTAGACTAGAAGATATGAAAAGACATGCAGAGCTTTTAGGGTGAAATCCAAGCAAGAGTTTGGCTCCCACAGTAGCCACATCCAACGGTTGCTGTGCATCCAGATGAGCAACTCCAGGTTTTTAATATAGTCTGTAAAAGAAAACAACAGACAGAACAACTTCAATGGATACAAACTATTTTGGTTCTTGTCTCATTAGCTCTAAAGAAAGGAAAGTTGGTTTTGTGGTTAAGGCATGTGACTGGAAGTTAGAAGATCTGGGTTCTAAACCCAACTCTGCTACAGACTACTTGTGCAGGTTTAGGGGACCAGGTCATAGGTGGTCCGGCCTACTAGGTTAGATTACAAGGAGTCAGGGGAAGCAGGAACAGGACTAGTTTGAGGCAGGAGCAAGGCTGAGACAGGATGGGAATAAGACTAGGTTCAGGGCAGGCTCTGGGCTGGAGCCATGGAGAAGCAAAGTAGGAACAGGGCTTGAAGAAAGACAACCACAGGGACGCTAAGGGTATGTCTACATTGCAATTAGACACCCACAGATGGCCAATACTAGCTGACTCAGGTTCAGGCTAAGAGGCCTTTAATTGTGGTGTAGTCAGTCAGGCTCAGGCTGCAGCCAAAGCTCTGGGACCCTCCCAACTCACAGGGTCCCAGAGCCCAGGCTCCAGCCTGAGCCACAATTAAACAGCTCCTTAGCCTGAGCTCCGCAAGTCTGAGTCAGCAGGCATGGGCCAGCCCCTGGTTTTTAATTGCAGTCTAGATATGCCTAGAGAGCCCATGAACATGTGCATTGGCAGCCACTGAGCTATTGCTGCTTTGGGGCTTAAGAACCAGCCTGCTAGCTTCCTCAGCCAATCCAGCAGTGTGGTCTGTCAGGCACCTTAACTGAGTGTCAGTTGTACTGAGCAGGTGCAGCTGCAGAGCCTTACTCCTGACCATGGTTTTGGACAAGTCACTTTATCTGTTTGTCTCAGATTCCACATCTGTAAAATGGGCATGAGTAATAGTTCCTGCATAATTCCCCTGTGATAGGGTTATATTTGTTCATGAATGTTTTTAATGATCTTGGATATTTGGATGGAAAGCATAATAGGATTGCAAAGTAATTAATCACTTTTCCTCCCATTCTATCATCCATACAGAAAACGGCACAGTATTCTATGGTGATTTCCCCAAACATGACAATTTCCCAGACAATTTAGTATAAAGGTTTGACACTCTTATTGCCAGGGTACCCTAACATCCTGTTCTTTAAATAAGGGCAGGTTATGTACTTCTAAAAGATAAACCAGATGCTGTTCCTCTTCTGCTCTGTTTCATTGTTAATATAGTTTTTGTTTAGTCACTCGCAGCTGTTATCATCCATTTTAACTGTGTTGGTCCAATGACGGTATTTTTCATATAGAAACAAAACCTTTAGCAAGGTGACTACTAAACAAGCTAATTAAAGGAGGAAATTGGAAAAGCATTTTCTCCATTTCTTGTGGTACTACTCAAGGTTGAGGCTCAGAACAGAAGAGTTAGGTCAACTCTTAGATGTGAAATTCAAGCTTCTTGAATGGGCTGGGAGAATAGCCTAAAGCAAGGCTGTACAATATATTGCACAAGTTACTTTTAAAATATAATTTATTATGGATCATAAATACACTAAAACTCCCACTATATAAATTTATACCACAAGATTATATAAGAAACCAGCTGGATAAATCATTTTATCTTCAAACAGTATGCATGAAAGCTATGCATAATAACTAAGTGGTTATATATTGTTTGACTAGAAGACGAAATTATTTAACTGCTTCACTGCTACAGAGCCAAAATAATTCAAATCCCAATAACAGAGAGTCTGACTTATCAGAGATTCATTATATTTTTAATAACTAAATTTGACCTATCCACTCTCTTCAATAGCAACACAAGTGCACATTTAGCATCCTGTTTCCCCACAATCATATTGTTGTTAAAAAGTATGTTCACATATTCCCTTAATAATGAATCCTGTATATAGCATTTGGAAGCATCTGTTTGCTAGAGCCAAAATAGGTAGACCACATTCTCTATTTGATGCCTCAAGAGCTGGCAGCATTAAAGAAAGAGTTTGCAGACCAAGCAGCAGAAAATTAGATCCTATATCTGGTAAAGTTCTGTCTCTCCTAGAGGTAAAATGTTTATATTCAAGGATTGCCAATAAACTCCTAGGAGAATCTATCCAGTGGAAGATTAAGAGAACATATACATTTGGAACTTACATTTTCCCCACATTCTCATATTTTCTTATGATTTTCCAGCTTTTTCCAGTTGGAAACCATATAAACAAAAAGGAGAAAGTAGGGTTTTCCCCCCACTTACTCACGTTTTTGTTTATTTTGTTTTGGGGCCTTTCTTCCTTTTGTTCCAGTGGAAAAAAGAGAAGAATACCCCCAAAAATGGAAAACCAACATTTTTCCAAAAATGTTTCCAAAAATGGAAATAAAATGTTTTGATTTTAATTAAATAAGATGACTTTTATGTTCATTTTTTAAAAAAAATTCTCTTGGAAAACTGTTGCTTTTTGGTTTGAAAAGCTTTAAACAGGCATTTTCTCATGAAATCTTTGGTTAAAAATAAAAAAAAAAGGAAGTTTTTCTCAACCAGCTATAAAAGATGGAACTGCTCTGCTGTTGCTGCTAGTGAAGGCTTTGTGGACATAGAATTTCCTACCCCTTCCAAATGGAGGGGTTAGTTTTGGCTGGAGGATAGGAATAGTTATGGATCCTGGCAGCCCTTAAGGGATGGATTTGGAGTGAAAAAAGGCAATGTTTGTTTTCCTTCATACTCTGCTCACAGCTCAAGATCTGACAATTTATTAATTCAGAATGAGATGCCACTGCCAGTAGATCATCCTTGTCAATTCTTCTTTGCTTTGATCATCAACAAAGTATTTTTCAGTGTTGACATAAATAAATCATTCTTAGTTTTCAGTGTCTACAGTCCATTTAGATAACTGGGGCAGATCACACCTGTTAAATCTACTGTCTTAGGCTGGCTGCAGCCTCAGGCACACAACACTGCATCAGTTTACACTTGACTCATATTCTGAAGGTGAGTATACACTTATAGGTCTTATACAGTAGGTATACAGTAGGTCTTACAGGTGTGATCTGCCCCAGTTATCTAAATGGACTGTTGACACTGAAAACTAAGAATGATTTATTTATACATACACTTGGGAAGAGGAACCCTGTGTCAAGTGATATGAAATGTAGAAAACTCAACCAAATCAATCAAAAAAGAATAAATGGACACAAAGCAGACATCACGAATGCTAACATACAAAAGCCAGTAGGAGAACACTTCAATCTCCCTGGACATTCTATAACAGATTTAAAAGTAGCCATCCTTCAACAAAAAAACTTCAAAAACAGACTTCAAAGAGAAACTGCAGAGCTACAATTCATTTGCAAATTTAACACCATTAATTTGGGTTAAATTGAATAGGGACTGGGAGTGGCTGGATCACTACAAAAGCAATTTTCCCTCTCTTGGTATTGACACCCCCTCGTCAATTATTGGGAGTGGACCACATCCACTCTAACTGAATTGGCCTTGTTAACACTGGTTCTCCACTAATAAGGTAACTCCTGTCTTTTCATGTGTCAGTATATTTATGCTTGCATCTGTAATTTTCACTCCAGGCATCTGAAGAAGTGGGGTTTTTACCCATGAAAGCTTATGCCCTGATAAATCTGTTAGTCTTTAAGGTGCCACCGGACTCCTTGTTGTTGTTTTTTAACCAAATCAATGCAATGGCAACCAATAATAAGGAGATGGTTAGTGTCAAGAAGCAATAGACAGTCCTGAGGTGCTGAGCTAAAGCAAAGGAGATGATGCCAGTGTGTCATTTGCAATAGGGTGTAGTGTTTGCTTGAGTTGGGCATCTCCCAAATGACTGTCATGGGAGATATAACAATAAGTTATATTGTATATAATATGAGGTGATGGAATCTCCTTCCTTAGAGGTTTTTAAGGTCAGGTTTGACAAAGCCCTGGCTGGGATGATTTAGTTGGAGATTGGTCCTGCTTTGAGCAGGGGGTTGGACTAGATGACTTCCTGAGGTCCCTTCCAACCCTGATATTCTATGATAAGTTCCCTAGCTATTTTCACAGTACAAAATAGCTAACATCACAGGAGCTGCTATGTTTTTCAAGTCAAAAATAATAGTTCTTTATAAAGTTCTGTTAATCCAGCAATCTCAGAATGCTTTACAGAAGAAAGCATTATCACCACAAGGGGACTGACACCCCAACACACACACAGCCATGATTACTTATCCTGGCTATGGGCAGAGATGCTGAGAGAGCTCACTGTGAATTTCCCAGACAGCTCTGAAAGTGTGGGCATCAGAGCAGGTGGCTTTTGAACTTTCCTCTGAATAAGTCAGCTTGCCACAAGGTCAACAACTGCAACCTGCCAAGGTTTGGGAGGCTCCTAAGACCACTGAAAATTTGTGCTGAATCTTTTCCATAGTTCCATGGGATATGGATACATATACATAATACCACTAAATATACAATAGCTTTTAAAAGAACCTCACTGGTTCCAAAGAAACAATCATGGACAGTAATTAACTATGTTTTTAAATATGTATTTATAAATATGAATTCAGCAGATAGACAAGAATTGTTTCCTTGGTTGCAGTTATATTAAAATGTCACCTAAATGATCTGCATTTAAATATACAGTCACAGTTACCATATATATAAGTAATTTCCTGATAGAGCCATTGCGATATACTGAGAACATGACACAATTTACAAATAACTTCCACAAAACTTTTATTTTTTAAAAATGCAAAACCCCTGTGGTAAGTTTCACTAATATTAATTTATAATAAAAACTACCAAAGGTCAAGGTAGCTCCCATCCTTGTCTCTGCTGTCTTTAATTGAAAATGATCCTAATAAGGCAAAGTTTCAGAACAGTTGTAGCCTTAACTTCTAGGGGCAGATTTTTAAAATCCAGGTTTCATTTCTTCATCCTGTTCAAAATTAGACTTTTTAATCTCCCAATTTAATCAATTTATATAACTTGTATCTAAAATCTAGGAAAATGTTTAAATGGTTATAAAGCTGTAATATATTGCAGGTTAATTAAAATCAGCAACTGAATTACAATACTTGTAAAACACATTTTCTTTCCTTAGGGTAGCTAACTCAGTAATACTGCCTGCACGTATGGTTATTGTTTTGAATTCATAACTTGTAATGTTTTAAATTTATTGCCAGAAAGCCAAGCTAGATGGCACTGGCTATCTCCTATTTAATAAGGAACTATGACCTCAAAACTGACTGGCTTTACAAGAATTAGAGAGTGATCAAAAGAGAATCACCCTTACGCTACAGCAGCAATGTGTTTTTTGTCTCAGTTGAACTTGGACTAAATAGTGATTTATTTTGAGAAACATGTTGCAGATAAGCAAAAAGTCATCTGGAAACCTTCTTTCCAAATGGTAAATTTCTGGAAGGTTCCTCATTTAGAAGTAATTTCTGGAACATTTCTTGATTAATATGAGTCCGTGAATAAACTTAAAAATGATGGCTTTGTTATTGCTTTGGCACAATATGTTAACAACACTGTGAGCTCTGCCAAACTGTGAGAGTTCTTTCAGACGGATTATGGCCTTGTTTACATATCCAGCTGTACTTATTGTCGATGGTGGTAATCTAACAATGTCCCCAGTGGGGGTGCCCATTAGGGGAGGGTATACTAACTGGAGTTTAGTTTGTTTAAATTGAGCAAGAATGCACAGCGGTACTCTGATCTTTTGGGAATGTGTTGGAATCCTACACTTTCTGCATTCTGTTTTGGTTTATTTAATGGGGATGTTTGGATTGCTCAAAAATTGCAGTCCACAAGATTGCAGTGTAAAATCACTTCAAAATGTGTAATGTGGTCTATACAGAAGTGAGTATAAAACATAAATACTCAGCTAAGCTTCATCTTACAAAAGTCCTATAGACTACTCCCCCTTTGAGGCTTACCCACGTGAGTAAGGGTTTGCAGGATCATGTCCTTAACTAGTGCTGGGTTGTGTTTTGTTTGTTTGTTTTGGAGGGAGTGAGGTTCCTGTTTATGACAATGTATCTAGTAAATAAATTTGACACAAAATATCTTTTGTTACGTTCACGTAAATCACACTCAAGCAAAGCAGATAAGCGGTTAAAGGAAGAATAATCAAATCAGTAGGTCTATGGCAGAAATATGATAATTTTATAATGCTGTGCCTATGAACTGTTACTGCTTTCATTTTTCAGTTTCTTACCCTACCCTAGTCTTGAATACAAGCATTTGTAACTGTGAACTTCATTATATATCAGGCTGAAAATTACCAAACAGAGGTTACAGTTCATAAGCAGTGCAGTGGAAATTGAGAATTCATTAGGAAAAATTGGAATTTTGTATATTTTATACTGTTTCCAGTAGATATTCGAACCTGAAATAGTGTTTCCTTTTTCAGGGTCTGAATGTGCTTCTGGCTACCACATACATTAGGAAAGCCTAGATGGTTAAGTTGTTCAGGTGATGTAGTGAATTATGCCAGAGCTGGGGTCCTTCCTGTTTCCAATTTAAGTCAACGATGAAACACCCTAATTTTTTTTTAGATAGACAAGGTGGGTGAGGTAATATCTTTTATTGGACCAACTGCTGTTGGTGAGAGAGACAAGCTTTTGAGCTATACAGGTCTGGGAGCTACACAGGTCTGGGAAACGTACACTGTGTGTCTTTTTTTTAGATACTCATTAAAACAGTTAACCTTACAATTTATGATGAATTCGTTACCAACAAAATTTAAGAAAAACAATGAAACGTGTTTTTGGTTGTTGTTTTTTTTGGTCAGTAGTAGCCCTAGAATGAAATCCTAGCCAACTTGCATTGACTTCAGTGGGCCCAGGATTTCACCTGCAGTATTTAACAGGATATTACCAAGGTTTCAGTCACCCTTAATCTCACTGAGCAGTATCTTAACCCACAAGAAGCTCCATTGACTAGAAAGGCTGCTTTCATTCTGGTGAACATGGATCCCATCAAAATGGAATGACGAAATTATTTGGTTGTGCGTTGTTTTGGGGGGGTTTTGTTATTCCTGTGGAATGTACATTTCTTTCACATAACCTGATAGGTTTTGCTGATCATGTTTTCCTTTTCTGTTTTCCTAAAATAAGATTTACGTGGTGCCTTTTGCACGGGAGTGAATTTTACCCTGGGGGAGGTTCAAATGCCATTCTCATGTCTTCCTTTTTTTCTGCAGTCAAAATCAAAACAAAAAAAGTCCATTATGATGCACTATTTTTGCTATTTACTAGTGCATTTCTCTTTACCTGCATCTTTTTATATTTCTGTAGCACCTTGGCCTGTTTTCTTCAATTATTGATTTATACAGAATCAAATCCATCTGTTCCCATATGTGAGTGTTACCATTCACTTTGGCTGGAGCAGGATTAGACCCATATTTTACTTTTGCTCTATATGCAAAACTCCTATTGGTTCATATTTAGAATCTCTCTCTTAGTGAAGTGACATTTAGTTTATTCCTTTTTCTAAATGTGAATTACTTTTATTCAGTACTCTGTAATAAAATATCCTTTTTCTACCTTTGAGCACAGACAGAAAATCATTTTTCCTCATTCCGGTACAGACTTCAAGTTTTGTAATGTACCACAGAGGGATGTTACAGTTGACTAACATTTGCTAGATCAGTCAGTGATTTTGCAAACTTATCATTGTTTCAACACAGCCAGTTTTTCTGTGTCTGAATGACAATAAATATTCTTCCAGTTCAAAAAACAAAAAGGATTAAAAATGTGTTGCCACAATGGTCCTAGATATGTGCTCGACTTGTTCAGTAAACCTCAGTCCCATTCAAACCTGAGGATTTTTAGAGCTCCATAGGGAAGGTGGAGTATTGGCCTGCCTGACCTACCTCAGAATCGTGCCAGTCCCTCAGAAGCTATACTTCCAGGGGAAATATGAACATAAAATGGGTCTTACCAATTGCCAGTGTACCTGTGAATAATTAAGGTTCTTGAGGGACACTAATAGCTTCCAAGTCATGGATTTAATACCTGGCTCATTTCTTAACCTGTGACATAGTTTCTTAAATCCTTCAATCAAATTTTGGGGTGCTGAATTATTACTTGACCATTTTACATGGAAAATAGTTGTCTCAAAGCAGAGCCAGTCTCTGGCCAATCTAACAAGTGCAGCTGACCTAGTAGGTTGCCTGATTGGCTATGCTGCCTGATTAGTTGGAAGAATCAGCAGAATTTTAAGCTCAGCAGCAGCAGGTCAGTGGATGCTCAAAGCATTCCCCCGCAGGCAGCTATGATAACTCCTGAACCTACTTGTTCCCAACCTTGTTCCAGCCCTGCTCCTACCTTGACCTCAGCCTTACCCCTGCCTTGCCTCACTCCAGATAATCCAGTCCTGACCCTTGGCTCCAATTCTTGACTTTGGCAGTGACACTTGGCTCTGGCACCTGTCCTCTGGCTCTGACCCACCTAGGGTGACCAGACAGCAAGTGTGAAAAATCGGGACAGGGGGCGGGGGGTAATAGGAGCCTATATAAGAAAAAGACCAAAAAATCAGGACTGTCCCTATAAAATCGGGACATCTGGTCACCCTAGACCCACTAGGGTTAGGATCCTAGTCAAATTGATAATATATTGCAAGTGGGAGGGATGAGTGCAGATAGAAATACTTGCAAGTTGCTCCCGATGGCTTGTAAGAGAGCTACATTATAATCGTATAGGTAGCTATCCACCTTCTCAGCTTGTGATTCTTGTCTGTGATGCAGCTCCTGCTGAGTCTGAAGCACATAGATAGCCATGGTGTCTTTAAAAAGTGAGAAACGTGGCAGTGTGTAGAATGAGAGGGTGAGTGAAATCCTAATAAAACTACTCAGATTGGGCCAATATCTTGAGACCCGGTCATGGAAGTAAAAACCTCCCTGACATATGAATTCTAGAAAGTAGAGACATAAATAACCTATAGGTCATCCAGTGCATCACTATAGGATTATTTCCTAAAGTATGGTTACTGGTACATTTGCCATTTTAGATTTAAATGTCTCAAGTAATGGGTCTCTTTCTATATTTACCCTCTATTTCTTTTAAAGGCAAAGGAAAGCCAAAGCAAAATAATGTCATTTAACCTATATTTAAAAAGTACCATTTTGAAATCAAACCACAAAAGGGTAGTTGCCTCAGTGAATTGATAATAGATATGGAGCTTTTCTCATTGATCTGAATCTCACCTATTCAGCATTGACTAAAAGCTATTAACATTTATGGCTTCTCAGTGGCCTACAGTATTTGAAATGAGCTGGTGGTCTCCTGCATCCTGATATTCAACATCACAACTGACACTTTGTTGTCCGTCTAAGCAAGGTGCCCAAGGACTGAATGATTATCAAGACTGAGCAGCTCTTTTACCTCTACAGGTGGTCCCTCCAGATGAGGGCTAAAGCAGTTTGGTGGGGTAATTATAATATTTAGAGATGCAATTAGCACTGCCAGGCCTGTTTAGGAATGAAAATTTCTTAGGCCTCTGCTGATATTTCAGTGAGCTTAAGGACAAGCAGGGAATCTGGGCTGCACAAAACAGTAATGCAACAGACATTAATTACTATTAGTGGGATATTTGACAATAGTGTATACATAGTTTCCTTTTAGCCTTCCCTGCTTGCCTCACTAACTACACAAGTATAGTGAAAACTTATAAAATTTGTAACATTTGGGGCATTGTGTTTTGAAAACTGGAATTACGATCCAATTAAATACACCCCCCTTTTCTGCAAGTCCCCATCAACAACTGACATCTTCCCTATCTCTTCTAATGGCAGAGGGTAAACATTCCCAATCAGGGACCACTCCCCCCCCACACACCAGGTGTTTTACATTACATGGCCTTATGCAAACATACCACCACCACATCTCAAATCAAATTCAAGACAACCAGCACACTTCACCCACTAGAAATTTGCTCCTTTCCAAATAGTCTTTCAAATTTCAACTTACAAGGTGGAGACTTTAAAAAAAAAATCAAATAAAACTTGCTGGTTCAGATCTTTCATAGTAATGTGAACCTTGATCCTGGAAATAGATTTGTGCATGCGTACAGGAGTTCACACTATCAATTCTGTTTGTAGGATCTGAGCCCTCGTGAGTTTCATGTGGCTTAAATTTTCCTGTGAACATTGTTTGCACTGTACTTTGTTTGTACTGCCATTGCTCTGTCTTTACCTGTTCTCTGAAAAAACAGAGCACTTCAGTTTCCAGTGCTGACCAGTCAACATGAGTACTGTAATTCACGTAAAACTCTCATGAACATTAATCATTTACAACAAAATGGGCCCAAATGCTAAATTTACTTTTTTCCTTTCTCTTCTGAGTAGCTTTGTGTCTATAGTTTATTTCCTTGAATATGCGAATGCATGTCTTCAAGAAAAAGGCTTTGAATATAAACGTAGAAGCAGGTGATTTGTAATAGAAGACAGCTTTCATTCTCACTCATTTGGACTGTACTTTCATAACCTACTGCCTGCTACCAAGTATTCCTCAAATGTTCCCTGGAATGATGGAAGATGAATGAGACGTGAAGGTGACATATGCAGTCTCCAGGAGGAAACTGATGCCCCAGTTGCTCACTAAAGAGCCATACTGGCATTAGTTACAAATGCACTCATCCAGCTGCCCTCCCAGCTGGAAGAAAGGTGTTAAGCAGCAGCTGTTAGGCTGCAAGGGAGGGGGTGGGTGCTTAAATTGGGAAAAATAAAAATTGTTAATAAGCCTCCAGTAGAAGAGTCATCTCTTCCAAGACTCCTGACTCACTTCCTTAAAACCTCATGAACATTTTTGACTTATTAGCTTCAGGTCAATTTATTATTCAGCTGCTGCCTACATAAGCTGAACCAGAAATGTTTGAGGTTAATTCACCTCTCCTAGCAATGCTAGGAATCCTTCTGTTCTTAGCTTCTGAATATGATGCATGAAGCATTGTGTTTGTTAGCAGTCAGTTTTAACCAAGTACTTATACATAGAGATCCAGATTTTGGCAACTGGCCGCCATTGCGAATATTTGTAGTTAGGCATTTAATTACCCAATTTCATGTGTAATACAGGTAGCCATCTATCCAAGGTGCTGTCTAATTTTTGCCCCCTGCATTGTTCATGAGAACTAAAATGTGGATATCTCTTTTCACCGGTGAAATACACATTGTAAAATAAAGATACTGAGATGAAGCCCATCTGAAAATCATACCTATTCTCAAACCTTGGGAGCCTGATTCATCACTACATTACACCTGTTTGAAATCAGCCGAGTTACACTAACATAGAACAGGATTAATACAGTGATGATTCAGATTTATTGTGCACAAGTGCCACTTGCTAAAACAAAAACTATCAATTATTAAAAATATTCTTACACAAAGCATAGTAGTTTTGAATTTTTACAGCTAAAATATAACTTAAAAGTTACACTATATTTCTGTATCCTTTACTTTTATAGTATAAAGTTTCCAGAATATGCCAAGGAATATACACAGATTTTAGCCAGGTCATAATTTAGTATAAAATAAAACGACATTTAAACCTGGGGGAAAAAATGAGAATGGTAGAACTATCAAACTATGTGTGCAATTTCCTTGTGCTCAAATTGCATTTTCTCCTTTCAGTGTTATACGGAACAGGGTCTTGCCCTCTAGATTAGAGACTTTTGCATTAGAGGAAACTAGGTTATGTCTTCCACTGTCAGAGATAGAAATTATGAGCTGGAGTGCATTTTAGCCAGTCACTCTGAAAAATGTTAGCCCAAGGGGGTAATAATTAGAACTGTTTTTGTCAGGTGACTGCATTTTAAGCAGTGATGTGTCTGAGAATCTAGCTGAGGGGTTTAATATAAATATAAATATTTTTTTTTTAGTCAGCACTTGCTGGATTTTTTTCTCTTACTTTTTTATTTCAAAAGTAAGCACTTTTCAGAAATTATCAGCTAGAATGTAATACTGCTTAGCATTACAGTGACCTGATAATAATATTTCCTTCGGAAACCAATAATTCAATGCAGTCGGAGAAGTTCATATGTATAGCTGTAAACTAGACTACTACTTCTCTTACTCTCAGGCACCTGCACATGCATGCACAACATACACACTAAATACATACATTCTCCTTCATGTTTTAAAATTTAAAAATACTCCGTTCAATTTAATCGAGTTATCATACAAATTAAGAAAAGGATTTTATATCCTTGTGAATGAGTAATATATACTTCAGTAGTTTGAAAATGGTTTGCTTTTGCTGTTAGTTGCCTCTGTGTTGAGGAAGGATGTGTGCAACTGTGAGTTTTGGAATGGGGAGTTGTTCTGTTGTTCTGTTAATTCTGTCATTAGAATTACTGAGAAAATCAGAGACAGGCTTTGATTGTGCAGGCTCAAGTCCGTGGGCTCTACAGGGACTCAGGGGTCCACCTGCGTGGAACAGCTTGTAGGATAAGGGCCTAAGTATACACATCGTGAAAGCACCATGCACTATAGGATAGAATAGAAACAGCTTCTTCTCTCATCTTTTGTTAAGAGTTTACTTAAAGCCAGCAATGCTTTTAATTGATGCCAAGAGCTTTGTTCTTGTTTAATAAAACCTCTCAGTCTTTGATTACCAAACTTTTCTACTGAATAATTCATTTACTTTTCCTTTCTCCATCTTATGGGTATTTAAGAAGTTGCACTGACTTGCAGATAGCTTGTTGCCTGGAACTGCTCGGCACTGTAGCAAGCACAGAGAGAATTTAATGATATCTGTGGCTCCTAGCCAAGCCCTAAATATTGTACATCAAGTCTAGAAGTGGGATGAAGTGGAAATTTAGACTAACTAAAATAAATCCAAAATGGTGGCCATAAGTGGTGTTAGATTTTTATCACTTGGGAAATACCAGCCCCAAAGGCTTTCTTTACACTAATGAACTTCATAGCTACCATTCACCTCTAGTGCAACCAATTCACATTTAAACTCTACTATATTTTTGTGCAAAGAAAAAAAACAAATAATTATATTAGGAGTCTGGCAGAGAGGAAACATAACTGCTGTATGTCTGTAGTGGATCGATTCTCTTCAGTGTTCCTATTTGCCTCTTTTGAGCAATGAGCAGAGTTCAGCTCATTATTAACAAAGTGTAGGGGCCAAATCCTTTTTTTCATTACTCCTGGGAATAGACTCATTGATTTCAGTGGGACTGCTCATCTGATCAGGGTAAACAGGATTTGGCTTTCTGGGATCTCTCAAGATTTTCTGCATCCCATGTTTGATATTTTCAGTGAATTACATTCTTAATTCTGCAACAGGCATGCCTTGTATAATGTTTAATGTTTATTTCTCTTTGTGAATTCTTTGCATGTTGCACCCTATACCATCTTAGAAGACACATCAGAAATAATAAATTGCATATAGACAGAAAATATCCCTTTACATCTAAAACTGAACAAAGAATCCTGATCTTGGAGATATGTAAATTGCCATTTAGTTAACTATTTTAGTATTGTGATTTAAAATACACTCATTGATGGTTAATCCTGTGAGTCTTTTATTATTTCTTACTCGCCTATGTTTATAATTTTGCTTCCTCAAAAGACAGAGAGAATCTAAATACCAATGCCTTTCCTAGCTTTTTTTTTTTTTTTTTAAATAAATGCTATGAAAGACCCTACCAAGGTTAATACCTGTCCTTGCACCTTCAATGAATCCATGGCAAGAATGTTTTTTATTGCTCTGCCATAGCTAAAATTGCTTAGTCTGTACTATCTATAAGACACTTCATTTTTCAAACGAAAACTTCCAAGTTTCATCAGAAAAGAGCAGATCACACTAAATGCAAAGTGAATGAGTATTACAATACAGGGAGCATATGCAAAACCAACTTTAGAAAAGCAACCTCACATTTTCTGAAAGACTATACATTCTTTATTTAGGAAAATATTACAGAAATGTCACCATTTACCCCTCCCAAAAAAAGTATTACATGTTCTTTTACTCTAAAACATTTTTGAATAAAGGGACTAAATATATGTATTTTACCAGAGTTGTCTAAGGGGAAACATTAACTGTCTACAATATTTGAACATCTAATAATTATGTAAGAAATTCTTTATGTAGAGTACCCAGATGTGTAACTAGAAGTAACAGGGATATCATTTAAAAATAGACTGACATAGCTGACACAAGAAGTATTTGGCTGTAGAGAGCTGATAGAGACCCCTATCCTTTGAGGCTTCTAAATCCCGTGTTGGTCCAAAGTTTTTAGGGAACAATCCTGCATTAGCAGGGAGATGAACTGGATGATCTAACTGATCTTTTTTTTATTTCTACTTTCAGTGATTAGATCATTTTTAATAGAAACTAGTTTTGTGTCTGAACCCCTTTACCCAGATTTAGCCCATGGGCCAGATTCACTGATGCTAACGCAGGTAGGTGTTGATTACACCTCCCCTTGCCAACCTGGACTCCTGCTTTCCCAGTGGAGATTCATCCAAAGGGGGGATCAGGCAATGTCAACACTGCCATCTTCTCTAGGATGTTTCCTCCAGAGATGTAGTTTACAAATTGGTGGGTGTGATGAGGTATATAACCCCACAATGGATAACTTGGGATTAATGAGCTCATGTGGCCTCCCTTGGCTCTGGCCCATCACAGGATCTTAAGAGGGAGGAGTCCAGCTCAGCTGAAGGCAGAACAGGAAGGAGAGTAGCAGGGGCGGCTCCATGTATTTTGCTGCCCCAAGCACGGCAGTCAGGCGGCTTTTGGCGGCATGCCTGCGGGAGGTCCGCTGGTCCCGTGCCTTCGGCATACCCGCTGCCGAAACCGCAGGACCGGTGGACCTCCCGCAGGCATGCCGCCAAAGACAGGCTGACTGCCGCCCTCATGGCGACCGGCAGGCCGCCCCCCGAGGCTTGCCGCCCCAGGCATGCGCTTGGTGCGTTGGTGCGTGGAGCCGCCCCTGGAGAGTAGACCTTCAACACTCAGCTCCTGAAGAGAGGGTTGACTAAAGGCAGGAGCTCCCCAGATGAACACTCCCTGATGGCCCTTCCCTAGGAAAGGGAGGGCCAGATGTTGACACATGTTGAGAGTGAACCATTCCCCTATGTTACCTGTGAGCTCAGTTTATTAATTCCCCTTGTCTTTGTTTGTTGGCTACCCTGGAAAGGGAGAGACTTTAAAGTGACCTGGCTGGAGAGCTAATTCGCAGGAAGAGGCAGACCACTATAGGTCAGCAGGCAATACCCACAGGGAGAGAGCTGCTTTGCTGCTGCCAGCCAAAAGGATGTGCTAGCTAACCCCTTTACAAAGGGGATGTACTTAATGAGCTACAACCTTACCCTTCAGGATTTCCTGTCTCAGGAGCTCTGTGGCAAGATTTATCCCATCTTCCACTGGGCTTTTAATTTTTTCTTCTTTGGAGTTTCTTCTTCAGATGTTCACCTGCCTCGACCCCGGGAGCCTCTCTTGTCCTTTTGACTTCGTCCCTCTGAAAGCCAAAATTATTTCAAATTAAGGGCACCCCAGAAAAAGCATTGGATGTTTTTATTTGTGCTCCTATTATTTTAAACTTCTGGGCTAAATTTGACATGTTGTCTGTATTCTGCAAGATGCACTTCATATACTGCACTATTTTACTTAGTTGCAAAACTTATATAAAATATTTGTACATCCAAGAACTTGCTCTGTGATGTTTTTCCTGGCAATGGTGCCATTCTGTAAGAGTTTTTGTAGCATTTTATATCATCAGATGGACTTTACAAACATTATCTTAGCAACACATCCGTGAGATATTTAAATAGTATTTCCTATTTGTACTCATGGGAACATAGAGGCTGAAATGATAAGTGACTTGCCCAAGGTCATAAAGTCTTTGTCAAAGCCAGGAAAATAACATGGGAATTCTGGGTTCTCTGTGGTGTCATCACATCACTATCTGAAGGATTCTCCCTCACATAACTAAGCTTGGCAAAGTTCATTTATATATAGGGAGGGGGGGTCAGACAATTATATAATGACAAAAATTGAGACTGAAAAACTATAAACCATTAAAACACAAACTGTCAGCATCACAGATCAAAACATACAAACTAAATATCCTAAATCAACAAATCATGTCTGTTCTTACTATTCATTCGCTAGTAACAAGCCTAACTCAGCAGTCTAAATCACTGGATTTTTTACTCTAATAAATTCTCAAGCAGCATTTTTCTTACTTTTCCTATCTGCGAATTTTGATTATCAATGGAAATATTTTTTTCAGCGGTTTGTGCGTGTATGGCGAAATTGACATTTACCAATAAAAATCTAGTCCTTCCAAGCCTAATGATAACTTCTGTCCTGATCACTGATCCTACCACGTAATTCTGCGTTGCCTTGTCACTTATTCTTCTGGCATTAGGCAACTCATCTACCATTTCAGCTAGTGTTTAGAATGTGTGCAGGTGGCCAAACTCCCACCCTAAGCACAGTACTCCTGATACCGTGGTGTTAGGAGTTCACAGATTCTTCCTGAATGACTACAGCCCTTTGGTAGAAATCTACAGTGGACACAAATGTGCAATGTCACCATTGTGTCTACACAAAGTGTATATTACTTATTTATTGATGTAAGGCAGTCATGAGGCTGGATTTTCTTTTGCTGAGCTCTTGCTACTGGAGTATAAAATCTTCAATCTCGCTATGACACTGGTGAATGATTAAATATTTCCTGGAGATTGTGCTACATAGAGGTTTTAAAAGACACAGCTCTCCTCCTCAATAAAGAAAAGATTAATTTCAATTGTAGCTTTAGCAGTAGTTCAACCTTCAATTTCAGAAACTTGGCCTCTCCTTTTCATAAAACTAACATTGACTGTTACAGTATATTTGTCTTGTTTTTTTGTCATATCACAAGTGCACAGAATTGAATGAGGGTTCACATTCTTATTTGTCCAGTCACTAGGCAAACCTACCACTTTTTGATACACACAGGCAAAATAAATTTAAAGACATACTGTTGCAATGTAATCTCCTTTAGGGATTTCTTATACCTATACAAATTCTCTGTGCTTTCCAAGTCTTTATGTGAATTTTCTCATAGGAAAGGCTTCAATATACTCTCTTTGCTTAAAAAAAAAAAAAAAAAAATACAATAAGTAAATGCCAATCTCCCAGATGCTCACAATTAACTCTCCACTTACAAACAACGTATGCACAATGAAAGACATTAGCGAAAGAACAAAGTTTCATTGTCAAGGTTCTTATTATAATAATGAGTTAAAATGCATTTTAAAATTATGAGAAATATATTGGCAGGGTTTTATTTTAAAAATTTTAATGGGCCAAAGATTCAAAGTGCACTTCCTTAGACATGGATCCAAATAGTGTGATGGTTTCTGTAGAAAAACAGGTTTAAGAAATCAAAATGGGCAGAAAACCATGTGACAAATCCTCAGAGAAAATTACACTGCAGCATGCCCTACAGTCCACACAAATAATCTTTGCCATATACAGCTGTAGGTAATATAGTTCCCATGTAATCTGCCAAAGCTGCATGACTGAAGTAGGATAGTAGGGCAGAATATGGTATTACATCTCTAACTTTAGGCTTTTTTATTAAATCTTGGATCTAGTGCTCACTATTCTTGGTCTGTGACCGCCTCCCAAACATGGCATAAATCAATATGAGTGTGAGTCCATATTCAAGAAAGACCAGACACATATACTGTAAATCACGGGTGTATAGTCTATACTTTTCCTGTCTCTAGACACTGATATTTGTCATTAACTTTCATGAGCACTAAATTCACCCCATAATTTGCATTTTTTAATTACAAAAAAGAGATTGAAGTTCCTTCATAGGGTGTGCTGTGCCCTGACAGTATTAAGCTGCAAAAGAGAAACACTTAAAATTAGCCACAGATCCTCAGCTGGTATGTACTGGTACATATCCATTGACTTCAATGGTCCTATGCCAATTTACACTAGCTGAGGATCTGGCCCTTAGTTCCAAAGGAATGTATGGACCAAATGTAGTTAACAGATGAAAAAACAAGCTGAAAAACACTAAAAAAAATGGAAACATACATTTGAATGAGATATAAGACCAAATTCATGACCACTTGTGGCCATTGTAGTGTACACTGGTCTATTTAGATTCTTTACCACACTCATCAATGAGATATCTGGGCATCATTTAAGATAATGTGACATTCTGTAAGAGTTTGATTTTCTTTTCAACCCCAATGTCCAGGCCAATTGAGGAATTATATTCTCTTTTACATTTCCCTTGCTAGTTATAAGTATATATATATATATATATAAGTATATAACTTATAAGTTATAAGTTATGGTATTTTGCTTAGCTTTCTGTATTAACCTGTCATTTTGTGTTCTATATAGTTAGAAGGCTGCTATGTTTAACCACCGAGGTGGCAGTATTTCAGTGGTGCACAAAGTGATTATTATAAAGGATTTGTGTATCAGTTTTCAAAGTTTTAAGTTGGCAAAGTGCTTTAGGATCCATTATTGGGATGAGAAGTGCTATGGAAAGGTAAATTACTATGATTGGCAGACAAATTTGGAGTATTTCATGAAAAGAGAAGTGGGACTTGTAGGGAGGGACATGTTTCTGTCTGCAGACCAATATATAAACTAAAGATGAAACAAAGGGACAAAATCAGCATCACCAAACTGTCACGCCAGCACCCTCCTCAGGGCCAGCTTGATGCTGAACACTGTTATCATTTATAACAGAGAAAATAAGAGAAGAGAGTAAACCATTGATGCAATAGGTTGATTCCAGTAGAGCCCTAAATCAACCACTCAATCTAAACATTCCTTCTGAATATTAAAAAAATATATATCCTATTTTCATTCCTTTCAACCTAAAACTGGGCTTCTACAATGCTGTCAGGAGAGAAAAATATTTCCCGGCACCCTACCAATTTGACCCAAAGGGAAAAATTCCTTCCTGACCCCTGAAGAGGTGATTTGGTCAGACCCACAGCATCCTGGAAACACAGCTTGACAATTCCTCAACTATAAGGAGGGTGGGCAATTGTGACAAAATGTCCGCTGGATGCCAAGGAGGGTTTTAAATGGATGAGGGTCAGGAGAACCAAGGGGCTCTCTCAACCCTCTTCCCCAACTGGCCAGTGAGAGGCAGAGAGATAATTTCCCCCCACCTGAGGCACACTTCCCACATGTGTGCTGAGCCCCAAGGAAGGTCACAGGGAGGAAAGGCTCCAGTAAGTCTGAGCACAAGAACTCCTCCCCTCAAGATCCCAGCAGTCAGGACAAACCTATGCATCCCCACTCCCCTGCTGAGCTTGGGGATGGGGAGACATTTCATTTAAATGAGCAGTAGTCAGCAAGAACTTTTGATTACTACCAATCTGGGTGGAATTCAAACCATTGACCTAAATGTGAAAGGCTCTATAATTCATTACCAGTCCATCCAGTTCCGCTGATGGTACCTGATTTTGGCTTTGCGTTCTGGTCCATGACCAAGGGCCAGATTCTTCCACCTTTCCTCCATTATGTCAATGGAGCTATTTGTTGAGTAAGGATCTGCTCAAAATGAGTACGGCTGACAGAATCAAGCCATAAGCTAGTAAATTTGGCGTACACCGCTATGAAACTGAAAGAAAAGTCATTGTTTTCTTTACACTCCTATAAAGATTAGCGGAGTCTCCCTGACTTCTGATGGGGGAAACAGTGAGGCAGTGTTCTGTTCAGGTTCAGAATAAGTGAGTAAGTCACTAGGCACACTCTCTCTCTCACACTCATGCGCTCTCTCACGCTTTCTCTCATGTATCAGATTTATTCTTTGTTTTTACTTTTATTTCAGAATAACGAATCTAGATTGAAAAACACAAGTTTGTTCTTTGGTGCAAGAGAAAATGGGACAGCATTATTATTTATTTGTTTTACCAGAGAGCCTAGGGATATAGTTGGATCTGCACATTTTTACTGTTTTCTTATGAATATTAAAACGGCAAACTGTTAAATGGAAGTACTTTTTCAACTCCATTTTTATTATACTGCTGAACTCATTGCCACTGGATGTCATTGAGACCAAGAACTTAGTAAAATTTAGTGGGGGATTCAATGTTTTTTATGGAGAACACAAAACTTTTGGAGAGGAATTATGTAAGTTAAAGGCCAATGTTGGCACAAGAACAATCAATATAAACTGGTCATCAACAAGTTTAGCCTTGAAATTAGATGGACTGAAGTTCTGGAACAGCCTTTAGAATCATAGAATATCAGGGTTGGAAGGGACCTTAGGAAGTCATCTAGTCCAACCCCCCTGCTCAAAGCAGGACCAATTCCCAACTAAATCATCCCAGCCAGGGCTTTGTCAAGCAGAGCCTTAAAAACCTCTAAGGAAGGAGATTCCACCATCTCCCTAGGTAACCCATTCCAGTGCTTCACCACCCTCCTAGTGAAAAAGTTTTTCCTAATATCCAACCTAAACCTCCCCCACTGCAACTTGAGACCATTACTCCTTGTTCTCTCATCTGGTACCACTGAGAACAGTCTAGATCCATCCTCTTTGGAACCCCCTTTCAGGTAGTTGAAAGCAAATCCCCCCCTCATTCTTCTCTTCTGCAGACTAAACAATCCCAGTTCCCTCAGCCTCTCCTCATAAGTCATGTGCTCCAGCCCCCTAATCATTTTTGTTGCCCTCCGCTGGACTCTTTCCAATTTTTCCACATCCTTCTTGTAGTGTGGGGCCCAAAACTGGACACAGTACTGCAGATGAGGCCTCACCAATGTCGAATAGAGGGGAATGATCACGTCCCTCGATCTGCTGGCAATGCCCCTGCTTATTCAGCCCAAAATGCCGTTAGCCTTCTTGGCAACAAGGGCACACTGTTGACTCATATCCAGCTTCTCGTCCACTGTAACCCCTATGGGTTTCCAGGGGAGTAGTGGAGTTAAAAAAAACCTTGCTTGTTTCAAGAATGAGCTTGATAAGTTTATGGAGAGGATGATATGAGGTTGTCTGCAATCCCATATGGCCCATCCTTGACTGCTATTAGCAAATATTTCCAATGGCCTGTGATGGGATACTAGATGGATTCTATCCCAGGTTTCTAGCTGGTGAGTCTTGTCCACAGGCTCAGGGTCTAACTGATCAGCATATTTGTGTTAGGAAGGAATTTTCCCCCATGTCAGATTGGCGGAGATACAGAGGCAGGGTAGGTGGGTGTCAGGTTCGTCATCTTCTGCAGCCTGAGACATAATTCACTTGCTGATTTGAACTAGAGAAATAGTGGATTCACTGTCATTTGAAGTCTTTAAACCATGATTTGAGGACTTCAGTAACTCAACCAGAGGTTAGGGGTCTATTACAGGAGTGAGTGGGTAAGGTTCTGTGGCCTTCTAAGTGCAGGAGGTCAGACTAGATCGGGGTCGGCAACGTTTGGCACGCGGCTCGCCAGGGTAAGCACCCTAGCGGGCCGGGCCAGTTTATTTACCTGCTGACGCGGCAGGTTCGGCCGATTGCGGCCCCCACTGGCCGCAGTTTGCCGTCCCGGGCCAATGGGGGTGGCGGAAAGCGGCGCGGGCGAGGGATGTGCAGTCGGGGCCGCGATCGGCCGAACCTGCCGCGTCAGCAGGTAAATAAACTGGCCCGGCCCGCTAGGGTGCTTACCCTGGCGAGCCGCGTGCCAAACGTTGCCGACCCCTGGACTAGATTATCATGATCTTCTGGCCATAAAGTCTATGAGTCTATCCATAGTTATAATAGTTAATGCCAAAAAGAGTTTTGGATGGGAAATTGAACTTCATGAACTATGGTTTAAGCAAATCTGTAACCATAGATTATCCTACATCTGCCAGTTGGCATGTTCTTGCATCTTCTTCCAAAGCATCTGAGGCAGGCAGGCTACTGTTGGAGACAGAGATGGACCATATGGGTGATCCAATCTGGCAACTCCTATGTTCCTATTTAACTCAGTAGTGATTAAATTAAAATAACTGTCTTGAACATTGGGATGAACCTTCTCTGTAGAGCTCTGTGCACTTGAGTGATACTCTAATAATAACAAAAGGAAATTTTCTTAAACAGGACAGTTAAGTATCTTAGATCCTACATATGGTTTATTTTAAAAGTGCTGTAATCTGGTAGGAAGACCTAGTGGATCGTAAACATATATATGTATATTTTAAAACATTCTGTTCCATTGCTGAAAAATATTCATCACTTTTGTTGCACTCTCAAAAAACGTGTGCGCTCCCTACTGTTTTGGTGACAGCAGTTTATCTGCAAATCTTTTCCCACCATTCTGTCATCCCAAATTTTTTTTAAAGCTGCTGTTTTACATAAATATTTTTCTTGTATGTACCAAAATGCAGAATCTTATTCCAGGACCTGAGCTGACATCTTTGATGATGCTGACACACAAGCTATGAAGTAAATGAAGCAGAGTCACAGTGACTAGTGCTTCATAATAAACTCTGGAGATGGGCCCAAACCCAAAAATCTCATAATCTGAATATCTATGAATTATGGAAATATTTGAATCTGCAGCCGTATTTTAAGGCTCCAGTACACTTCTTACAAACTCAGGAGTAAAAAATAATATTAGTGACATGAAAAGGGACAAACCTGATTGAGAAACAAATACACTTCAAAGAGTTTTCAAAACAACAAAGGGATGTGACAACAGCAGCTAAAAGCTATTCTCAAGTACTTGGTAGTATCCTCATCATATTAAAAATTAAGAGCTCAATTCTGTCACTCATATTCACTTTGAGTATAATATCTTATTGTACATGTTGTATTGATGAAATCAAAGGGACAACTGGCGGAGTAAGGTTCTACTGAGTGTAAGACTGGACCTAAATCAATCCATAAAAGGAGAAATGTTCATGCTCAGGACACAGAAAGACAATGTCATGTTGATTTTAGAGGGCTCCTTTTAAAAAATACGTTTTTCCAAAATTGCTCCATTAAAATCTTAGGAAAATCTTTTATCCCATGTTAGATGACAGTGGTAGATTCTCTGTTTATTCCTTCAAAAGGAAGAGAATGTAAGTCCTCCTGTCTCGTCATGTAGGAAGCACTTAAAATATCCAAGGCTGACTCTGAAACAAGCTTTCAAGTACTGAGAAGATTTGCCAATCCCATTTGAATTTTTCTTGAGGAAAGTGTTCTTTTATTAACACCCTCCCTCCTTCCTAGAGTGGATAAAAATGGCCTCAATATTCTCATGGGAAAAATGAGCATTCCCCCAAAGCCTTGGAAGATATAGCAAAAAAACACTGCTTCTTGCCAAGAATAAAATTGAGAAAGTCTGAAATGTTTAGAGCTTCTGATTAAACCTTCAGTGGTATGTTTCTCTTAGACAAAGCATTTGTCATAAGTAGCATGTCTGCTAGAGTATGATTTATGCCACTGGACTGAAATTGGCTGAATAATTTATGCTGTTTATTGTTCAGTAAAGATTTTTTCAAAAAAATAAAATAGAACAAGTGATGTAAAAAATGGGAATAAGGAAAAATATGTATTATGGAATGTTGGTAGTCTTAAGGAAAAAATTAATTTTTCCATGTTGCAAGTTAATGAAATGAATCTGAGGGGAAAACGCGCCTTATGGAGGGGGACCTATTCTAATAGGTGAACATTGTCAGCATTTTCAATGAAACCAATTGGCTAAGAAAAGCTGCCAAATAGGTGTGAAATGAGGTGAAATTACTAGGGAAACACTTTCTTTTAAGGTACTTTGCTTTGTTCCTTGCAGCGCCTTGCAGCAAAAAATTTAATTTAAATGCTGAAAAAGAAATGCAGCTATATTGATTTAAATTTGCTAAGAAAGTCTTGGAATCTATTTCCTCTTCCATAGCATAAGTATATAGTGTATTTATATGGGTGGAAGGGTGCGCATGTGAATAGATATATATAAAATATACCTTCAGCTTTTCTACTGTTTATGAGTAAATCACAGTTTGTTAGAACCTACTACTATATGTATTAGCATAAAACACATAACTTGAATTGTCAGTTTATAAAATTTTCAGAATGTATGATTATGGTTCTGCTCTTACAGTAAATTTTTATACAGCTTATATGATTTATCATATGCATTGAAACACTGGTTTTATATTAACCCATTTTTTTCCTTTTTTTAACACGCAGATTTAATACCCAGAACCTATTGCAGAGGTAGAGTTAAGGACAAAAGGATGGATGGATGGATGAGTCTGCAGAAAAATACATGTGGCTCAATTCAGCTGAAACTATTTCTCAAATAACTCACTATATGCTGTAGCTAAAAATATTTGAAATGTTTACAGGCTGCATAATATATATGTTTGACATATTAAAGCAGACTCCTATCAGCTGCTCAGTAACCATTCCAGTGAAAGTCCTTAAAAGAAATCAAGCAAAATCACCGCCACTAGTCTGCTGTGCTGTTTCTAATTTGAAGGCAAATTCATCTCTGACATACAGCAGATTCTGTGCAGGTGGAAGGAAGCCCCTCACTGCTCCTCTCTCTGCCAGTCAAATTATGTCATCAGTGAAGGATCACTGGTTTTTAATGATACGGGGGCCTCCATACTGAGAAGCAGGTCCTAGCAGAGCAATATGCATAGCCAATAAAATGGCTGTCACCAAATTACAATTGACACTTAACATCACTAAATCTGTAGTGTAATTCCTTGTGACAGTTGTGTAGGTATATTAGAAGAAAATAATTTACTTCAAACCCAGCATGTAAGACACATTTTCCTGAGTGTAATTCATGTCACATTTACAGTAGCCAAAGCAAGCAGTCTCGAGGCAACCTTAATCTGGGAAGTGATCATAGATACTAACATGTTCATTGAAGTATGATTATTTATGCGTGCAATAAACAAAGCTAGAGCAGTTGTTCATTGTAGGTTTTAATTGTTATTGGGTGTTTTAATTGTTATTGGGTTTTAAATGAATATTAGCCTCTTTTGCTTTAGGGAGTAAGAAAACTATAAATACAAAGCAACATTTTAAATGGCAAACTGGCGTCATCCGCTAAAAACATCTCGAAATTTTTCTGAACCAGGAGGACCCACATCTATGAATGTAATTCGTTATTCCACCCCCGCTCTCCCATAACCCATCACTGAATATGAATTTGAACTTTGAATTTCTGCATGTATTACAGCATTAGCATCCAGGATGTATATTCAACTTTGGAAATGCTAGTAAACACAAGGAGTGTCAACAGCAGTGTCAACTTCCATATTTCTTTCCTCTTGAAGTAATAATGTTGTTGAACAAAAGGTTTGAGAGGCAAAAACACTTTCTTCTGGATTACTTATTTTGATACATTCATCTGGAGCAGTTCTGCAGAAAGCACCTTTTCTGGCCTTATAAGCATATATAAATGTGACAGAGTTAAAGGTCTCCACTCTTCAGAATGAAGTGGTTTGAATGTCTGGCGAAATGGGACTGCAAAAAATTCATTCCAACTTTGTCTCTAGGCAGTTCACCTTTGGCCTAGTGATGATATGAGTCTTTCGGCTGATGGGGAAGATATAATAAGTCAGGTCAGGGAGTCTTTAGAAGGCAGAGGCCTATTTGTTAGCAGAATGAAGCAGGTGTAGTATTCTGTGCTAGATTAGCTCATCCAGCAAGATAATTACCTCACAGGAAGCCCTGAAGGTTACACATCAAACACATGAACTAGAGAACCAATCCTGCAAATAGCCACTTATACAATAAAATAAGCTTAATGTAGAAACCCCAAATTTAAAAACACAAATCAGTGGGCGACAATCTTCCCGTTCTTTAGCACTCTTATTAAAAAAATTCTCACAGCTGCAAACACGTTAGAGAATTAGGATTATGTTATTGCTCTTCTATGTGAAAATGAGTAATTATTGTACTTATTTCACAAATTGTGTTTTCCCCTTTTATTGTCTTTCTATTTACAAACCAATAAACAAGAAAACAAAATTAGTTTCCAGTATAGAGGTGTCTTTATGCCCTGTCCCATCACTTATAACCATTATGGATTGTCCACAAAAATGACGTCCGATTGGTAAGGAGCACTAAGAAACCACAAATATAACTGACTTTTTTTTTTTTAAAGAGCAATCAGTGCATGCAGGTTGCCACACTTTTCATGGATGCTCATGACAATGAAAAGGGTCATTGTTATAGTGAGTCAGGTTGCTGGAGTGCTGCGACTGCTGCTGTGCTCAAGAGACCTCAGTGTCAGTGAACACAAGCAGAATTCCAAGCCTGCTCAGCTCCAGTTGGTATCCCTTTTGAGTGCACTAGGTCAGCAAAGATAACCTAGAAAAATTCTTCAGTGCCATTGCCCCTTAAGCGTTTTAGTGACAGCATCATGGGACTGGTTAGATTTTTGGCAGGGCTCTGAGGCTGTGTATACGAATATGTATGAGAACATTTCTCTTTAGAGCTGTTGCTCCCAGAGTACCTTAGTGACAGCATAGGGTTGGTTACATTTAAGCAGGGCTCCTTTAGTGCTGCAGCATCCAGTGGCTGTCATTGTGGGCAGCAAGGTATAGGAATCTGTATGTTAAGATACTCTCAGAATGAATGTTTAAATACTAGAACTGGAGTGGGGAACAATGCAGGATTCAGTTGTTGGTTTTTCACTGTCTAGACAGGCAGACCAGTTTCAGGTAGCACTTCCATCTCCCCACAGTCCCTGGAAAGGTATAGCTTCACAGTGTCCAAAAGAGATTTAAAATGACCATTTTTAGACTGAGTTCTGGGAGAATTTTCTTTGCATTTTAGGAAATCATAGGAACACACACAATTCTGAAATGAGGGTACCTCAGCCGATATAAAGGAGAGAAAGAGCTGCTGCCAGAACATTCTCTTTAAGGGGTTCTAAGCTGTGGAATTCACTACTCTGCCTTGATCAACCAGAGTCCTGATCCGATCATCTTTAGGCCATGCTTCCTGGCCCATCTTTTCTCTCAAGCATTTGGTCAGAGGTGATTTTTTCTCTGCTAGTGTCTTTGTATAGAGAATAGCAGTCCATTGTATTAGAAATTTTAATGTCACATTGAATTACATCAGGATTCCTAGACTATGGATGGGTACTGATTTCTGTTTGTTTTTTTAATCATTCAAATAAGCAAATATTAATTAATTAGCCTGCCTTCCAGAACTATAACTCCCACTGAAGCCAATATTTAAAATATTAATTTCAAAGTGTCCAAGTCATACAAAATAAACACGTTTCATTTTTTTGTCTGAATATAATTTGAAAGTCTCCGTTCACACAGAATAAGTTGGATCTAGATTTAGAAAGTCAGCCTTCTGGATAAGTACACCAAAATATGATATGTACTATTCCTTGGCAGGTGCTGGCTAAGTCACAAAGAAGAAGGAGACCAAACTCCATTACAAGATGCTTACGAGTTGTCATCACTGCTCTGAGGTTCACACACCTTCACTGTAAATGCAAGAGTGATGTGGAGCAGGAAAGGGGACTGTAGGGAGACAGAAAGAATGGGTAAAAAGCCAAGATAATGCCCCTGAGACCTCTTCTCAATTGGGGGATGCTATCTTCACAGGGTGAGACCTATCTGGAGTATCACTCTAATGCTTGGAAGTTGGAACTTTACACAGTAAAGGCACACAAAAAATAATATGCACAAGAGACTGTCTCAGGAAAGACACATGAAAATTAATTATTTACCAGCTGATAATGCAGAGGAGTCTAATCTTTGGCAATCATTGGAGAGCTTGGCCTAAATCCTTGACAAACTTGTTATAAAAATCCAAAATAACTGTTTTGAAAACACATATTAGTGTTTTTATTTGTGTAGGCTTGCGATTAGCCTGGCAAATACATGCAAACTGATGAAGTAGCTTAACTGACAGCAGGTGGAATCTAATCTCTCAGCCTTCCAGTGCTGCCAAATAGGGTCATATCATTTCTGCTTTCGAACCACGGCTGATTTGTCACAGAACACATGGCCTATTACCTCATTATCTTTCTCCTTTGCTCAGATTTATAATATTATTATAAGTGAGACTTTGGAGATTTCTGGTGTCAGTAGTCTCTTTTTTGAAGAATGTTTATCATCTGCTGTCAGGGAGACAGTCTAGTGTATATATACATATATACACGGCTCTCATTGCTTCTCCGCTCTACTTTCCTCATTTAAAAATCATTAACAATCAAAGGCTGCCACATCTTGGCTATCTACCTATTATATTTGTAGAAGTATTTGTAACCCCACTCCCCCCATGCCCTGATACAACTATTTTCCCCATAATTAGCTCTCTAACCAGAATAGAGCCTTGACCCTGTTTTAAAAGCAAATACATTCCATTCTGATATTCTTTACTGAAGTGCTTCTCAAAGCTGGTCCGCCACTTGTTCAGGGAAAGCCCCTGGTGGTCCGGGCCGGTTTGTTTACCTGCCATGTCCGCAGGTTCGGCCAATCGCGGCTCCCACTGGCCGCGGTTCACTGCTCCAGGCCAATGGGGGCTGCAGGAAGGGCAGCCAGTACATCCCTCGGCCCGTGCCGCTTCCATGGAAACCAAAATTGCTTTAACACAAGCTTCTGAGGCCACATCAATACCTTATACAAGTGTAAAACGGGAATGCAGATGGCTGACTTTCTTTTCACTTATATAAAGCCAGAGAGGCAGTAGGGCAAACTGCTAGAGCAAGGCACTGAGAGTTCCAAGATTTGGGTTCTAATTCTGACTCTGCCATTGACTTGCTTTCTGGCCTAGAGCCCACTAGCTGTTCTGTGGTTCCATTTTCCCATGCCTAAAGTTGGGATAGCATCACACACCACTGTACATCACTTTCAAATCTTCAGATAAAAGATACTATGTACGTGTAAAATGTTGTTAATATTTTATTGATTACTATAGGCAAAATTCAGACTTTCAGAAAATAGCTTATTCCTGGTACTCTGAGAAAGCTGTGCATTTTCTAATACAAAAAGGGGTGACATTTGCCAAGAAAAACAGAATTGAGATATTCTCCTTTCCAAAGGTGACCAAACTTGAAAAAGAAGGGATTATAGTTGAATATAGTCCTGGGAAGATTCCATTGTATGTGCTTAGTCATTGTATGTGCCTAAATGCCTTTACTCATGCCTTGTCTCACACATCTGAATTCAGGAGGCCAAATTCTATGCACAGTTGAACTGGTGTAAATCTGGAATATCCACTCTGACGTCACTCAGTCACTATGCTATACCCAAACCTGCTATACCCAAACCGATAATACATCCATATGTCTATTATAATTTTAGAGGGGAAATTATAACCACCAAAAATAATTTAAATGGTATATGGGCCAAATTCTACTCTCACTTACTATGAGATAAATTGGAGTGGCTATCTAGGCCAAATGCCTCTTGAGTTCCAGTGTGCAGGTGGCGCATATGTTGTTACATTCAGTGATGGGGTATAACTTACTTCCCCACTACACCATACCTGCCCTTCTGGCCAATGTCTGAGAGTTAGATAGAAGGCTAAGATATAGCCTCAACCATTCCTGCTGTCTTTGGGACAAGGGGCTGAGGCGCTAAAATGCAGAGACTATAATTCTGCCTGGTTCTTTTTGCAAGCAACTCAAAGCAGTGGAAGATTCCTTGCACCCTACTCTTTACCCCACTGTGTACCCCCATTAATGTTAGGCAGAATCTGTCACAAAGAGGGCATTTGATCCAAGAATAATTTTAATTAATTGAACTTTTAAAAGGTTTTAGGTGTATTGGTAGTCCATAGTAAAAAGGCAACACATCACACAGATTATAACCTACCATGCAATTACAACTTAAAAAACTGAATAAAAGTAAAATAAATCTGGTAATCAAACATAGAATACTATATCGATGTCAGGACTAATAATAATCAGAACTCTGACTTTGAGGACTAATACGTAAAGTTCACATTTTTGCTTATTGTAACATTGCAACCTGAAACATCACAGCCCAAGGAGGGAATATAACTTTCACTGCATGCTCATTCAGATCACATCAAAGGTATGAGGCCCAATGACCTTCTCCTAACTGATTAAGGCCTAAAACAATAGGCCAATGTGACCATTATTATATTTCTACTACACTGGACATTAAGGACTCTCTTTCATAGGGAGACATCAGCCAACAGTTCTGAACTGAAACTACGGTATCTGACAAAACATGCAAGTAAATGATTTAAACACATTAAAGGTAATTTAATAATTAGGGATATATCTTAACAGGAGGAAGATGTGACCACACAAATCTGGGAGTGCTTTAAAGTACATAGGCGGAAAATTCAGATGATGAGTATCCAAGAACCAATATTACAGGTTAAATTGAACAGTTTTCATGTCTCTGGTCTTCATCACAACCTATTGGAAATTGTTGAGGAGCAGTGCAGCAAGAGAATTTGCATAGACTCTGCATGCATTTAAGATAATAAATATCAGCATCCCAATATTTGTCTTACATCCCTGTGCTCTATCCAACTCTTTAGGAACAATAAAGTATTTGGTGAAAGTAAAGTCATATTTTCCTTCAGATGTTACAGAATATACTCTGTATAGTCTGGGCATGAGGGTTAGGATATATCTAATACACAGCTGAATGTGTCAGAAAGTGAATCAGCCTTCTCTGACCTGATGCAATACTAAATTACTGAACAATATGATACAAAATAAGCAGACATCTATGGAGTTTCTATTCCACGACAGGAGCAAAGAGAGAGCGAGAAGTCTTTTGCCAGTGCTAGTTTCCTCAAAGACCTGGGAATAATATGCTGGATTTATGATTCTGTTACAGTACCTCTGGAAAATAAGGAACTATAATTATTAGTAATCATGTTTATTACAGTAGTTGCTAAGTACCAGCCAAGAATGGTACCCCATTGTGCTAGGCAATGTACAAATACAGAGTAGCAGACAGTCCCTGCCCTGAAGAGCTTACAGTCTATACAGACAGACAAGACAGACATAGGGTTGGGGAAGAGGTAGAACACACAAGTGAGTGAACATTGCGATGGTGGCAATGGCATGTTGTGCCATTATTTTTTTGGTGGGAGAGGGGTTAGTTAGGAGGGGATCAGCTAAACTGAAAGAAAAGTGAAGGGAGAAGGGGACAAGGCAGAAGAGAAAAGCATGAGAGGCAGGTGTGGAGTGAAACTTGGGGTGAAATGACTGTGAGGAAGGGGGAGTGGAGAGAGAAGGTTGGAGCAAACAGCCAATCAGTACAGGGCAGAAGAAGTCCTGTCAAATTGCAGAATTTTGCTGAATTTCTGAAATCCCCTCCTGTCTGGCTTCATATAATCCCCTCTTCCAATGCAGCACCTGCTGTGCCTTCTGCAAATGCTCTTACCTAAAGCCCTCAGTAGGTTTTCCACAATACAAACATGTAATTAGTCAGTGATGCCAGAAATATCATGATCCAATTTTATTCAGAACATCCTAACCGTACAGATATCTTCAAAATATATTAGCATCAAGCTATCAACTGATAACATTTGGACCCATTTTAGTTACATATTATCTAAATCTCTGAATCTGTTACAGGTGATATTCACAAGAGTCTTACATTACGGAGGCCATATTGCTTCAAAATGAGAGTCAGCCTCATAGCTCAAACAACTACCTCATGCAATAGGTTGCAGCATTCTAGAACCTTCTGTATCACCAATTCTATTTCTTGTGACTCATAGACTCATCCATCTGCAAATATCCCTGAATGTTCTCTAGATTGTAAGGAAAGACTTCTGTGCAGTAGATGCTCAGCATTGTCTGTCCTGTCAACTGAAGCTTCAGAAACATCAAAAGCAAAAGAATGTGTCATGTATCTACCAAGCTCTCTCATTTTCATGTTTGTTTCTTCTTGTTATCTGGGGCTAGAGCACCCTGGCCCCAGTCCAGAAAGCATTTAAGCATGTGCTGATCTTTGAGTATACAAGTAGTCTCACTGCTTTGCTACACTGGGGGCAGAGGACTCAGCACCTTGCAGGATGGAGCTGCTGGAGCATATGAAGAGTGAAAAATAAGGAATAATTTAAATCAAATGTGGATTTGTACCTTGACCTTCATAAATGAAAAGCATTATCCTCATTAGCTTATATAAAACTGGTGATAAAATGCCCTCCTATATCGTAAAGGCCAGAACCCTCCTATATGCCATTATATGGACAGATATTTGAACTATCAGAAGGCCACAGTAGTGGGTAAGGTGAATGCATTTCCCTTGAGTTCACACAACATATAATATTTCATCTAGAATCTGTTCCTATAGCTCTCACGAGCTCAGAATAGGGATCTAAGTTGCTATGGCTCCAAAAACTGAATAAGATGAAGATTAAAAAAAAGATAAAGTTAGAATACAACCCTGAGAGAAGTACATCTTTACAATCATATGTAAAAGTATCCAAAGCAGTTCAAGAAAGATTTTTAAAGCACCTTTCAGATCGTGTGAAATAAGGCAGCTAGATGGTGGGGATAGAGATGAAATGGAAGTATTTAAAATTCATTTCTTTTGGAGGTTTCTCGTAAAGTTCAGGGAATCCTCAGACTTATTGTTTCAAAAAATGAAGGTGAACGTTCTTTTATCTAATCCAGACTTTTGAAATCCAATTTTTTTTCTTGCCCTATTTATTTCCCCAATAGTTTTATAATTGATTAGTTTTATTGCTCTCTCTTGCTAGTCTAGCTCTTCATTTCTATTGTGGATCTGATCTTTGAGTGACGCAGGTAGTGCCCCGAGTGTTTGATCTTTGACCTCTACTCACAGTCTGTTTTATGTAGAAAAGCCCCATGATTATTGCCATTACTTTCTTTAACCTACTTTTTCACCTTGAAGTGTAAAGGGTCACAGCTAGGGCCTGGCTCTTATTACAGTCTTTAAGATGAAGCATATAGTATGAAAAGAACTCTGTTTTTATTTCTTTGGAATTATTGGCTTTCAAGCCTTTGAATTCCATGAAGATAATTACTGTTTTGGCCCCTTTTTGTCTGATATTTGATGCTGCTGAGTAGAATAAATTACCTATCTAACAAGGAGGGTTAATTGGTAGTTGCAAGCCAATATGCATGCTCTATGCTAACTCCTTTATTATTTTTTTTAAACCTCCATGTGAACTATCGCCACATAGAATGTCTTATTGTTTTAACCCTTCCCCTAGAATACAACTTGGTGAGGACTATTTAATTTTTATTATTGTAAGCTGCACTGGGACTTAGAACATTTGTGTGTGTGTGTGTGTATGGTGCATGTATTAACATACAGGGTTTACATATATTCTGTGTGCGTATATCAGAGAAAGAGAGATTTATCTAAATAGATATTTTCTTTGTTTTTCTTCTGTCAGCTCTGGGGCCTGCTTCTGGATTTTGTTTACACCAGTTCTCCACCAGTGTAATCTCCAGTAAAGTCAGTGGAGTCACCCCTGACTTACATTGGTACAAGTGATCTCAGAATAAGGCCCATGATTGTTATCTCATCAAGGTGACCCCAGATCCCATTAAAGCTTGAAGTTAGAGCTGTGCAAGTTTGAAAAACCCATGTCCATATCAGGTTAATTGGATCCAATCCCAGGAAGCTTGCCAGAATTCAAACTGAGCACTGAAGTTTCCATAAAGTATCTGTACCATCATGACAGCTTCCTATAGATTTGTTTCATGAACTTCCTTTGAAATGAATGTGCTTTTTTTATTATTATTAAATATGTGGAACTAAAAGTACTTCACAGAGGTAAAACATTAGTGCCAAATTCCACAGATAATTGTTAAGTGTGAATGAAAGCTTTTAAGAGTGTAACTCCAGGAAAAATTACCCCAAAGTAGTTTAGTAAATGCTATGAAACATAACATTTGTGTATCAAAAATGCATTTTGGATGCAGCATGAACATTGCACTATTGAAGTAATTATCTAATATTTCCATATTTATAACAAGCATCTGTCATAAGAAGGTTACCGGCTTTCATGTTTCCCAAAATGAAAAATGTCTCACACTTGGGTGTTCTGATAAACATGATATTATTATAACAATTATGCCATTTAATATATAGGATTAGTCCCTCTGATAGTGCCATTAGCCATCACTATACCCTATAATAGGTGGCTTCATCTTTGTTATGACATGATCTTTCCTACTGTTTATTGACCTTTCAATACAAGGGGGAGGGAACATTCCCAGCCCCCCAAACCTTTAAGCAGCTACTGTAAAGCTGTGGTTTTATTCTCAGCTGGAATGTTTAGAAACCCTTAGAGCTAAATACCTCGGTGTACTGCTTAAACACCAACAACAGCCTTATGGGGCCTTACCCAACTTTAAACACCTCTTTTTTTGTTGAGAATATTGCATTCTGCCACAATTCTGTAGGCTAACCCTGGGCTCACATTAAATATACCAGCCTCATTGAAGCTTACTGAATTGAACTGAGTTTCTTTTTGTTTTATTCTCTCTTTACTTCACCCCCAACTGGGACTAGGCAGTCTTTCTTCCAGTGGAGCGTGCTTTAAAGTAGCCCAAAGAAGAGAAGGGGGGCGGGGTGGGGGTAAGAAAACCAAAAGGTGCAGCTTAGGCCCATAATTAGTCTTGATCCTTAGAGTCTAAAATATTTTAACGCCAAGTTTCTGATTGCAGTGCGGCAAAGTGGATTTGGGAATGTAGAAAAGTAATTAGGTCTGTGCATTGAAGTGTGGAGAGCATTTAAAAGTGAATGGGTGGTTACTACATTCTTGGCAGGCTGTTTTTTATCTTTTCATGCTCCGTTGTTGTTAGAGGTGATGGGTTTATTGCAGCTTTAGCACTTTGGAGGTGGCTGTGTTTTTCTTAACCTAGCCTTTCACTTTCTGTCTCTAAGATAAATACTTGTGGAAGAAGGAAGAGTGAGGAAAATGTTAAATAATAAAAAAAAACATAAAAGTCTGAAATCCCCAAAATATTGTGTGCAGAAGCAGAGCAAGCTGGAGTAAACTTCAGCCCCAGAACAGGCCACTTACAAAGAATCTGGGTTTAATTAATGACTCACTGTGTATAGAACCAGCTGGAGACAATGGTCACCCCAAGGAGAAGAAATACAAAACATTTTATTCTCTGGCTCAGTATGTTCACATAGTCATCTGGGCAAATCATCAGACAGAAGAGGCTGGAATCATGATGCTACTTACAGCTTCTGTGGAGTGCCTTGATATAGAGGAAACAAGAACACAAATAATGTAATGGTCTGTAGTAATTTGTAGATTGCTGCACTCTACATAACCACTGAAATTTTTTAAAACTTACCATGAGTCACTATTTTTTTTTAGACCCGACTCTAGGCTGGCATGTTCATTCAGATTCTTATTGGTGCTGGCCTGAAGTCATAAAAACTTCCTGCTTAAAAAAAGAAAAAATGTGCAAGAAACTTGTGTATTTCACAATGCTCTCTATGGGAGAAATAAGTTCCCTAGCTCTGTCTGACTGCTGCTGTAACTGTAGAGCACTACATTAAAAGAGTTGTGCTAGAAATAGAAGGAAATGCTGGACTATAGAAAATACTGGAAGAGTGCATATTAGCTTGAGAAATCAACAGATGTCTCTCAATATTTTTAGGTGAAGTATACATAGAAGAAAACAAGCAAAGTATACAATAGAAATCTGATAATAGATAACCTTGTGGAACTATAATTGTATTCTTTTATCCGATCTTTTTCTTTAAACAATACAATATTCTTTGGAAAGGGTTATGCCATTGTGTATGAGATGTTTTGCTTTGTTCCAATGAAAAAGTATCTTTTTCTGTTTTCAGGTCACCTTGAAAATTTCATTCTAGCTTGAGGTTCACTGGGTGGTTATTCTAGTAACAGGTTTGTCTTATTTTCAGATATCCAGTTAAAAGGGATATGGTGTATTTCTCTCTTGCTGCATGAGGCCTGTATTATTTTGATAAACCTTTTCTGATGTGTATTTGTTTAAGTGGTCTCTTGTGTGGAGGTATGTACGGTAAAAAGGGATGTCTCAGCTCTTGCAGAACGTACCTGCTACTTCTTATGCTTAAATTGCCCTCACAACAGATCTATATTACAGTTAGAGATGAACAAAAGTTGGGGAGATGTGGTTCAATTTTGTTTTGTTTTTGCAAAATTTTGTTAGTCGAGTTTTGGCTTTATAAAACCAAAGCCAAATTCAGGAATTCTTCCTATCTGGGCCCTATGTATAATATCCAAACTGCTTCCAGCATCCTGGATCCTCCAAATTTCAGAAGACTTGAATAAAAGCGTCTGGTTTTGGCTTCTTACCAATTATTGTCACTGGTTAGGTGAGCATTTGCTAATATGACATTAGAATAGTGCGAGTGGAGAATATTCCTGGTTCCTTTAAAGCCACTCCTGTACCTTTGAAGTAAATGACCTCACCACACATTAAGCAGTGGGGGCCATTGTCTGGCTTGTAGGAAAAGGGTTAGTGAGCCAGAGTGACCTGCTGCAGTAGCTGCAGGCCAAGTCAGCACAGGGACACTTGACCCATCCACTCAGGTGACCAAAAGAGAGGGGGGACTATTTAGGTCCATGCTGCTGCAGGAGAAGCCCTCTTTAACTGGACCAGGCAGAGCAGCACCCACCCTTCCATCCATGGAAATAGTTAAATACCAGGTTTTGTCATGATCCACTGTGGGCATTGCATTAGTCATTCCTTTCTTGGGGGGCTGGAAAGGACTTTTTCCCTCACTGCCAGATTGACCAAGATGAGATGTGGGGGGTCATCTTCCCCATAGTGGATTCTGGGGAGTAGTTGTGGGGATCATGAAATGGGGGTTGGCCTGTGATGTTGCAACTCATAATGTAAGCACGGGGCAAATGTCCAGGGCAGGGATATGGTGATCAGATAAAATGGACTGAGAAAGGATTTAAAGGAAGTATTCTTTAAAGGAGTGGAAATGGGATGGGGGGGGCCTCTTATGACTAGTATAGCTGGGAGACAACCCTCCCTTCTTTATAGCTCCCCTTAACTCTTAATCAAGGGGATAGGGTGGCAGGGTCCCAGCAGCAGGTTGGCTGAGGACCAGGATGGGTAAAGGGGAAAGGCTTACAGCAGCTCCCCCACAGTACATGTAAATGATTATGGAATTACCTGTACTGTATACTTTTATCTGCCGGATATTCCCAGGCATTTAGGTATAGCCAAGGAAAATATCTGTGACCTTGAGAGAGAGAATATTTTCCCTGATTCCTGCCTTTCTCCAGGGAAGAATAATCAGCTGTTGCCCTTGATCAACATCCTAGTTCTTCTTCTTATGCTGGCCAGAATATTGGAGGAATAGAGCTAAGGTTGTGTCCATTGCACCCTTTTCTCTGCTTCTCTCTCTCCACCCACTCCCCCTGACACCTGCTAATGGCAGGGGAGTAGTGACTCAGTGGAGCTTGCTCTCTATTCTATGCACACACATTGGCAATCCAGGCAGCATACAAAAGGCAGTAGAGATGTAGGGACTTATGCTGCTTTAGTCCATAGTGAATGCTTAGGACAGGTCACAGTCATAGAATCATAGAAATATAGGGCTGGAAGGGACCTCAAAAGGTCTCTTGTGCTTTTATTAGAAATGGGCACAAAGAAAAATCCCAAATATAAAAATTCCCTAATAGTTGCAAGGTTCAGAAGTCAGATCCAGACCCAGAGCTCAGTTTCAACACTTGCCTTTGGCTTTACCTCTATAATATTCTGAACCCGATCCCAGATTCCAAACCCACTGATTTTGAAAGATACGAACTATGTATCTGAATTTTGCAGTGGAAACCCATTTCATGTGTTGCTAAGTAGCTGTATGGCATTTATATTTGGATACAGCAAATTATTACAGAAAAATAAAATCTTTTATAATTTACTTTTAACAGAGAAAATTAGGAGGGTGGCTCATAAATAAAGCTGTGTTAGTTTCTCTTTTATGTGACAATAAATATGTATTTTGATTTAGCTGTATTATCCCATAGTCCACATTTATACATAAATATTAATTCCCAGCCAGCTGGTTCACAATAAGGCTGTACAATATTCTTATATATAGAAATTGTCTGAATTGTGACATCTGTTAAAAATCCATGACGTTAAATAAAATAGAAATTGAATTTTTAGGAATAGCAAACTAATTAATGGCTTGTTAGAAAATTGAATCTATCTTGTTAATCTCAACAAACACTAAGTTTAAAATGAATGAAAGAATTTTTGGGATGAAACACTGGCTTTTTGATGATTCCCTATTATTTTAATTACTTTCCACTGCAAACACCCATATATGAATTGGGCCCTATATTTATATCCAGAAATGTTGGGAGAGGGAAAAATATGATGTATTCTTTAAGGGCTTAAATATAAAACACAGTTGTAGAGGGTCAAAATAACATAGGCACAGAACTTACAAGAAGCCAAGATTTTCCTATAATTAAAAGCATTTTCCTTATAATCTGGACTGGCATCTCCAAAATTATTATTATTTCTTTATGCAGTCCTATAGGTTTACCTGCAACTATCATAAGCATGGCAGATGGGTTAGTCTTACAAATTTTGTTTCAGCATTAATTGGTTATCTCCTGCAGAATGATCATCATCAGGTAACAGTATCCCAAGAATCTGAAAATAAAAGAGGAATATATCTCTACACTCAGGTTTTTAGCTCTTTCTTCAACCTGACAGTTGGGGAAAAAATCAAGTGTCATTAGGCTAGGATGACTAGATCACCACTTTATGACAAGTTTCAGAGAAGTCCCCTTGAGAACTTCTATTTTCGCTAAGTTGCAGAACCGAAAAAAATATCCTCTCACTCTTTTTTATCCTCACATGGCAACTCTGGAATCCCCATGGGAATGTGCAATTTTTTTTTTCTGTTGAAATCTTGGGAATCTGATCTTCTTTGCCTTTTTTGAGTCCCTCAAATGGAGAGAGCTATGTAAGTGAAAAGTATTATTAATTCTTTGAAAGACATAGTATAGAAGTACTCAGAAAACTGAAACTCCATGTTCAAGCCTTTCCTAAGGGCTTCTCTAAGATGAATTAAGTGTTTCTTAGCTCCATAAGAAAACAACCATCACAAACAAGGAAATGATCTGCCCAGAATTAGTAATGATTGTGTCATAACAAAAATAAATTTTCCTATTATAGGGCCAAATTTAGACTCTAGTCTAAGCAGGGGATTTAAGTGGCTTTGAAGATACCTCTCAAAGATACCTTCTGTAATTAACCACTGGAACATACTAGCAGGAGTGTCTAAATCAAGATTGGTTGTCTTTCTAGATGATATGCTCTAGTTCAATCGCACAGAGTGAGTGATGGCACTAGGGACCTGATTCAGGAAAGTATCCCTTTTTAGGAAAGGCCCTTAAGCATGTGCTTAAATCCCATTGAAGTCAATAGGATTTAAGTACATTCTTAACCACTTCCTTGACTTTAAGTGCTTTCCTGAATAGAGATGGATTTAAGCATAAATGCTTTCCTGAATCAGGACATATCAATGGGACTAATCCCAGAAAATAAATTGGATCTATATAAACTCCTTATTAAGAAGAGACCAAGGGCTCAATAAACAAAGATTTAATTGCACCCCATCCTAAAACAACTGTGATGATCTAGGTCATAGCTGAGGTTTTAATTTTTTAATGAGGATAACACAGATGCAACTTGTAAGTTAGCTGTAAAAAAAACAAAAGAGAAAACCTCAGAAGAAGTGTTTTCTTAATCTACTACCCCCCTCACACATTTCAGTTAGATGTTTGAGTATTTTTATATTTTCATTGGTTATAATAATCACCACAATGCAACTCCACAGGACACATTAGAGCTCAATTTACCACTTATCAATTAGCAAGTTGCTCAGAAAAAATATTGTACATTTCTGTTGAAAAAGCCTTGTGCCACATTCTCTCTCACTTACATTGATGTAAATCAGGTATTGAAATGGTTTTAAACTAATATAAAAACCCAGTAAATTAGAGAACCAGCGCCAGAAGAGTTATACAAGATTTTCACTTGTGACTAGAGGCCAGAATCCAGCCCCATTAATCTGGGAGATGTAGGTTTCCATTTCTTCATGATTACTGTTTTCATTGGTCTCAGTCCTGCAAGGAGCCAGTTCAGCAAAGCATGTGTTTAACTTTAAGCATTTGGCTCATCCCATGAAGTTCCAAGGGACTATCCATGTAGTTGTAGAGTTGCTGTAGCCACGTTGGTTCCAGGATATTAGAGAGACAAGGTGGGTGAGGTAGTATCATTTATTGGACCAACTTCTGTTTGAGAGAGACAAGCTGAAGAGGAGCTCTGTATAGCTCAAAAGCTTGTCTCTCTCACCAACATAAGTTGGTCCATTAAAAGATATTACCTCACCCACCTGCTCATGTGCTGAACATTTAATCATATGCTTACTTTTATGCTGGATCAGGACTAGAGTCCTCAGCACCTTGCATTATCAAGCTCATTATCATTAAGGCTTTCAACGCCCATCTTTCTTTACCATAAATCTGGTAGCCCACAGTAGCAAAAATCTCAGGGACATACATAATAATGGAGATGGAAGAACACAGCTGAACCATAGTACTACATTTTATTTATTTTATTTTTTTAAGTGTCCCTATCTCATAGCCATGAGATACATATTAAAAATTTAAATAATACACAATTTTTGAATGTACGTTAACATCAAAATAATCCCATCCCATGACTTGCACTATGTTCTTTCCTTACACCATTCCCTTCAATCGAATGGTTGGGAGAAGAGATGGAAGATCTCTTGATATGGGTGGAAGCCACTGTAAATTGGAGAAGCCTTTAAGATGCTCTAATTTAAATTGGAACCAGATCAGTAACAGGATAAGAGAAGATCCCTGAGCATCCCAGTCTCTGCCTCAGTTTAAGGTAGGGACCTATAGCTGTTTGAATTCGTTCTCACTGTCCTCCTTTTGAAAACACTTTACATCCATGACTTGCCTTCCACATCATCAGGGTGATATAAAAGCCACTTATGGTGATTAGTGTCACCTTATGCAGGAGGAATCCTTCCTTGGTTGATTCTGCCAGGTTTAGGGCTGCTTTGTGGAATAATGCAAATCAGCTTTAAGGGACTAGATCAGTGCTGGGCAAGCTGCGGCCCATCAGGGTAGTCCGCTGGCAGGTTGCCAGACAGTTTGTTTACATTTGCACTGCTCCCTGCAGCTCCCAGTGGCCACGGTTCACCATTCCCAGCCAATGGGAGCTGCGGGAAGTGGCAGCCAGCACATCCCTGCAGCCTGTGCCGCTTTCCGCAGCTCCCATTGGCCGGGAATGGTGAACCGTGGCCACTGGGCGCTGCGGGCCACCATGCAAATGTAAACAAACTGTCTGGCGGCCCGCCAGTGGATTACCCTGATGGGCCACAGGTTGCCCACCACTGGACTAGATAATCTGGCCTGATGCAGTGTTGTTGTAGCCATGTTGGTCCAAGAATGTTTGATTTCATAGAAACAGAATCACAGTTGTCAGGGACCTCAAGATGTCATCTAGAACAAGATGGCTGCTAACGTTCTTGCTGGTGTCCTGTAAGTATAAAGAGAACTTTGATTTGTATAATTATAATTTTTAATTGAATTAGATTTTCCAACATTTCTATAGGCTTTGTTTCTCTCACTTTCTGAATGCAAGACCAGTGTTAAGCAGTCTGGGCCAGATCTGGAGCTCTGCTGCTGCGTGATATCACACTGCTGGTGGATTCTGCCCACAAAGTCAATGTAACCAGTCAAGGGGAGATCACCCAATGTAAGGCTGGTTCTCTAATGGTGCAGAAGCAGGTAGGGGTTCTTCTGCCATTAACCTTCACTGTTACTAGTATAACAGGAAACAGGATAATGGGCAGGATATCTCTATGCAACAGCAGTCCTTGGCTATATTTTTGTATCCTGCAGTCATTGCAGCCTGCAGTAAGAGCAACCCTCAAGTTGTTCTAACACAGTACAGGGGGACCAGCCATGCCACTAAACAGCATCAGGTGCTGGGCAGTATGAGGACAGTAAGTATCCCTTGAGTTGTACATTCTGTGATCTGGCCACAGGCAAGGATCTGGTCAGCCAGTGTACAATGACTTGTTGGAATATGAAGCGCAAGTGAAGAAAGGCACATAGAACATACCCTTGACCTTTCCTTTTATATAGATTAGCATATATCCATCTAGCTCAATGAGATGGTAGCTAAGGTATATTTCTCCAGTTAAAGTATGTGGTTCTTTCAATTATTTTTTTAATATTAACTAGCTATTGGACTGGGAGAAATTTGTTTGGCAGGAAGTCATTACTGGCCAAAAACTGATGTATTCCCTACTGAATGAAAACATCAAATCATGTTGTTTTAACTGTACACATCCTTTCTAAACTAATATCCAAGTAACCTATTGAAATGGGAAGGATTCAAGGAGGCATGCAGAGGAAAGAAATAGCATTTTTCTTCAGTTTGCAGAAAGTTCTGAAAAGAAAATAATTTCTAAAAGATCTATTTTTGTAACAGTACAGAATATGAACAATGGTTCCTTCTGGAAATATGTTTAAATAATTTGTGTCAAGGGGGTCTCAGAATCTGCCACAAGTAGCTTAAATCATGTTCCAGCACAAATGTACCTCCTCCAAGTACTACTGGAAAGCATGAATGACCTTTTGAGATTGTCCTTTTTTATAATCTGTGGACAAAATTCTGCCCCAATTCATGACACAATTCAGGCAACTTACCTGATATGGCAGTTTTAAGAAGGTCTAAGTGTTACTGATAAGAAACAGGCCCAAGTTCTAGTCTTTAAATATTACAAAATGACACACAAATGGAGTATTTTCAAATATATCTGGACAGAAAATAGTTGGCATTTAAACAAAGTAAATTGCACACTATAAACCTGGTAGATTCAAAGATTTGTGACTCCATTTTGCTTTTTAAATACTGATTGAGCATTGAACAGTGTGAGTTTTTTAGAATGAGTGAACATTAGATTTAACTTTAGACTCCAGATCTGCTTGCTGATTGAAAAGATGGCACATCCTGATCTCTTTCTCTCCCTTCAATACTTCATCTAATAGGGCTTCATTCTCTCTTTCTCACTAACCAATCCACTAGTGTATATGAATGCTGGAACGATGTAGGAGTCAAGGGACCCCAAGGAGTGGTTACTGGGACATATGTGCTTATACAAATGGAGGATTTTTAGCTAGGCCCAATGGCAGGAAAGTAAGTCTGTGAACTAGCCCAGGGGAAAGCTGGTGTAAAGTTTCAGATAAACAATCAGTTTTAACCACCTCCTGTTTACTCCTAAAGCCAAAAAGAAAAGAAAAAAAGGCCATCTTGTGGATTTTCTGTTTTTCTTGTAATCTTCACAAGTGATCTCACTATTCTCACTAAGTGGAAAGTTTTAAAAAACACAAGGTTATGCGGGGAGGAGAGGCGACATATATAGCCTTTCATGTATGTTATGCCTCAGGTATGTAATACAAAATCCTTTGTGAAGCAAGCACTTCAGATTCGGATTACACTATGAAGGCTGTATGTGCATACTATATCAAGGGTTTTAAACTCCCCATTTCAAAAGAAAATTATTTAAAGCCTGTGAATACAGCAACTGATTAGCCTAAGGTTTAAAGAACTGCCATTTAACATCAACAGAGATTTGGCCTTTGGTCAAAGACTGATTTGTAAATAACCTGTTCTTCCACTATTATGTTTTTTAACTGTTTCTGTGATTTTCATGTATATTTCCATAGGGGATGATTAGTTAGGGCTCCCATTTTTAAAGAAGCCTCCATCAGGACATTTACTGGCAGTGAACACCAGGGTTTTTCAGATTTGAGACGTTGTCTTGAGGCAGTGGGTGACCTGATCCCTTAATCCATTTTGGAGAACTATACTTGGCTAACACACCATTTATTTTATGTATTCTTTCTGCTAGATTTACTTTTATGTGGGTTTCTTTTGTTCAGATCCCCTGCCTTACTATGACAGAAACCAGTGAAGTTTGGATCAGTATAAAATCAGGATATATTGAATTCTCTCACATTTGAAAAATGGTAACTGTTTAAATCGAATGTATGATTCATTCACAGCTGGTTTAAGATTTTATTGGACCTTGGGCAAGCAGTGTCTCTATTATGAGCACTGAGAAGAATGTATGTCTGCCAGTCTCATTAAAACACTGTTTTTACAATCTCTCTCACTACATACCAGGGTAACACTTTAAGATTTAACGAAGACAATTATGCATATAGATTTAATAAGAGGGAGTGCTTGCTGAATCAACTGATTATTAACAATATTTTCCTGAGGTTTCATGTAACCATTTCAAACCAAATGGTTGTGCATGATGATGGGCTTTAATAAATAAGTCCAGGTAACTAAAGACATACAGGGACTGCCTTATTACATTTTAATTAAATGCAGATTTAAGAACCTTCTTGTAAAGTGTGACCAAAATCAGCACTACAGGGTACAGTAAAAACAGAGGCACAAGTAAAAAGCAAGCTTTACTTCTAAAGATATTATTAAAATACCTGGCTCACCCACTTCATAACAGTGGTACAAATTTTGTTCCCAATTATCTAGACAGCATTTGGCCCAAGGTGTATATAAATCAGGCCATCTAATACCTCCTAATAACAGAAAATGTCAATGTGGCATGATCAGTACCTGGATGAGTTCCTGGGGTTGCACCAAGGATGGTTTTATCAGCATTCAGAATCAGCACCATAGAACAAAAACCATGAGAAGAAAATGAGTACACTGAAGGAGGGGAAAGGATTTTTTAACTGAGCTGAGGCTTTGCTGTTGGTCTGTCAATCTCCTCTCTCACTTATAAAACATCCCAATGCACCAAAAGGATGTATGTAATTCCTATTAATTTCAACAGGAGCTGCTCCGGTGAAAGAGTGAAGTTTAGACCCCTAAAACAAGTAATAAGCATGAAGTGTTCTGTGGTTAGTTCAGGGACAACACAGCTAGTTGTGCCTATCTGTCCACACAATTGTTTCAGCTTGAATTTGCTAGTCATTTTGTAAGCAGCGAGTGTGTGTGTGTTTGTGCATATGGCAAAAATTTCTCCCACACTTCATTTACTGAAAGAGACAGAGAAATTCTACTGACAATGGGTAAACTTTGCATAGGGCTGTGCAAGGCCCCTCAGTGTATAGGGAGAAGATGGCTGTGAATTATGTGCATAGGGATACTCTATAATCCCTCCACATTATCCTGTTTTGTTTTGTGCTAGATCCATGTTGAAAGCCGTTAATGTTTTCTATTTCCAGGTGAGCTAGAGATGTGGCAAAAAAAGAACCTTTTTCATTGACTTTCAGCACTTCTACTCCTTGTCTTAACCAAGAAGTTGAGATTTGTGTAAAAACTGAAACTAAACTCTTTCAAAATTTCACACAATCACCAAACATCCATCATGTGATTACAACTTCCAATAACTATTTTAGGTACTTAGGACTTTAAGTCCCTTTGTAGATCTGGGCCAAAGTCACTTCTGAAATTGTTACCCTAAGAGACTAGTAATTACTTTCCCATAATAGTAATAGACTAGCACTTGGCAAATAATGCAATCAGCTGGAGCTGCTGAATGTACTTCACTTTTGAAAATCAGTCCATTTATTAGTTTTGCAAATCTTGGCCAATGAGCTTTAACCAAACAATATAGAACTTTAATGAAATGTATTTCTATTCCATCTAACCATAAGCGCCGACTCCATAGGTGCCCTGGGGCTGGAGCACACACACACAAAAAATAGTGGGTGCTCAGCACCCACCAGCCACAGCTGTTTGCGGTGCCACCAATTAGCTGATTGGGGCGCTGCCAAACAGCTGATTGGGGCAGCATTAAACAGCTGATCAGCGCTGCCGGAACAGCTGTTTGGTGGCTCAGGAAAGGGCTTGGGGGGGCAGGGGGGAAGCACCAAGCAGTGGATGGGTAGGGGCCTCGGGGAGGGGGACGGAGCAGGAGTGGGAAGAGGTGGAGCAAGAGCAGGGCCTTTGGGGAAGTGGTGGAGTGGGGCAGGGCCTCAGGGCGGCCAGGGGTGGAGCACCCCCAGGGAAAACTAAGAGTCAGCGCCTAGGCATCTTAACACTTGATATCAAAGACAGAGCAGCATTACAGGAGCAAGTGAGGCTATCCTCTATTCCCAGCCTCAGAATCCACGTACAGAATGTAATTATTGACTTAATGGAGCTGCCGCAGTAAAATGGAACTGGTGTTTGAAACAAAAAACCACTGGTACCCTATGCACAGAGAGAAAATAATGTCAACCCTGTTCTTTTTGCAGTAATATTCATCAGGGAAACAAACCAAAAATCATATCAACCCCAGAAAAGAAAAAAATCTCCCAAAATTTTTTAAATATATTTCCTCCCTCTTTCAGGCCAGTCAACTAGCTACAACATTTTGGAGACAGATAAAACCTTTCCTCAGCACACAATGGCTTTGAAAAACCTTTTAAGTAAACTATAAAATTAACTAAATCCTAACAATTACTTTCACTATGTATAGATTTTAAGCAGGGCTTTAAATGTTGTTCTTATTATACCCAATATCACAAAGGAGCTATCTCTTGGCATGGAGATGGTCCTGGAAAGTTATAGTTATTACATGAAACAGAAAGGGATCTTCTGAAACAATATGTCACTAGGCTCTTAATAACAATGCAATCGCCACCTCTTCAGAAGAAGCTCTTCAGCCAGAGGTAAATAGGGAGGGATAAATTGCAGTAGGTCATCCACTGGCAGATATAGACAGGTTCCATGATTGGATCTCCACCACTCCCAAAACAATGTAATAGGTTTAAGGTGGCAGAGTGAGGTCCTTTTATTCCTCCCTGCTCCAGTGCCATGGCACATGATTCAGGTGCTTGCAGCCACAACTTCAGGCCTGCATCAGTCATGCTGCAGTGACCAATTAAAAAAAAAAGTAGGGCCTTTCCATGAGAAGGGAGTTGTCATTCATAAGACATGGAGCTGACTGGCAGAGCCAGATCTCCTACTCCCAGACATCATCTGAGCTGGTTCAGGCAGATGATGGATACAACCCACCACCACTGAGAGAGGCAGTAAACCCTGAACACTGCAGCAGGATACAACAGGAGCATTACCACTGTACTGTCATCAGAAGAGGAGGAAACAAATTATTAGACTTCGGGTCTGATCCTCCACTGGATTGTACCTTCAGTCATTTTTTTTTAACGAATCATAGTACTCGTGTCTTTCACGTACTTTCCGCAAGCATAAAATAACTACACAAAATGCCAGGTAGAGGAAAATTGGCCCCATCAAGAGATGCTGACAGGAATAAAAGGGCCAACAGCATTTAAGAATATAGGTTCAGACACAATGTCCAGTATCCTGTATCTGACAGTGGCCAGTACCAGATGCTTTAATGCAAGGTGTATGAACCCCACAGTAGGTAGGCATAGGGTAATCTTCCTCCATTCAGATCTCATCCTGATCTCTAATAGTCAGAGATTGGCTTAACCCCTGAAGCATAAGGCATAATAGCCCTTCCAAAAACTTTTTTACCGTTATTTATAACACTGGAGAGTCTTGATTTCCGTATAAATGTTCAGACCCTTTTAAAGTCTTAATTTCTTGTCCTCAAAGATTCCCTATGGTAGGGAGTTCCAACAGTTTGATCACATGTTGTATAAAAAAGTATTTCCATTCATCAGTTTGGAATTTCCCATCTTTATTTCCATTGAATGTCTCCTTGTTCTTGTGTTTTGAGACCGGGATAACCGAAGTACCTGATCTACCTTCTCCAGACAATTCATTATTTTATATACTTTTATCATGTCCCATCTTATTCATCTTCTTTCTAATGTAAACAATCCCAGTATTTTCAATCTCTTCTCATATGAGAGTTTTTCCAAACCCTGGATTATTCCCATCACTCTTCTATGAATTCTCTCTAGATCTAAAGTATCCTTTTTGAAATGAGGTGACCAGTACCAAACATATTTCCCACACCAGCAGGACAGAGACTACTATGCCCTGGATTAGGTGTTCTGTTACCTAGCAGTGTAGACTTAAAGATCTAGCATATGTTTGTGCTGGCTAGTAGTGAAGTTGTTGCTTCTGTTAGGTCAACTGAGTCCTGCAATAGAGGTCTCTACACATTCTGTGCATGATTCTCATCTAACACCAGCATAAATCAGGAGTATCTCCAATTAATCTAATTAGACAGTTAATATAGTTATAAAATTGGCATAAAAGTGGCATGAAAGGACAATTAGACCCCCTCCAGTGAGGGCCACAACCGGGCCATAGTTTCTAAATTAGAAATATTCTACCTTTCTTCTTGTATGATTATTATTATTACCGGTGAATGAAGTTGTGGCCTGTTATTTCCAGTCAGTTATTTCTATCTCTTTATTTGTGATGTGCGGTAGGCAAAGCTTTTAAGGCTGCCTAGGCATTTCATTTTTACAGTACCAATTCCAAATCATCTAAGGTGGTATTCTAGTATACAACTGTGTGTTGTAATAATAATAATTTTTTTAAAAAAACTTTCCACAGATAGGTGGGAACTTCTAAGATGTATGAGAATAGTAATTTGTCTCCATATGTGTAACTAGTCAGTACATAATCTGACAAATTGTAGTATCCCTAAAGAGAAATACAGATAACAATGAGGGCTATACAGTTCTCTCTGTACTCAAGGAGTCACTAAGGTATTTTGTTCTTTTACACACATACTGGTCTGTATAACTAATTCAATTCTTCCATTTCATAGTGTTGAAATTTACTTAAATATCAATATAGTCCTGAACACATGGAACTCAATATAATGGACTGCAGAAAGAATGCTTTGACCAAATAGCTTTGTGAATTATTTCTGAATTATTCAGTTTTTTAATCTCTTACCTTTTGATCTATTTGGGCAACATAGTATGGTTTATGAAGTACAATGCTGCTGATTTAAAATTTCAGCTCTTATGTTCTATCAATATAAAATTATATTGTTAATCACTAATATTGATTAAATTCAGACACCTACAAATTGCAGTAAAATGTGTATGCGTAACTGTATGTTGAGGTTGGAGGGCTACATGTAAAATAGTAATATTAAAATTAAGATCAAATTCACTAGGGTTTATGTTACTTTAAACTTCAGGGTTCATGTGCATGAATACTGAATTGAACATTCCTGTTTTTTATATTGTATTGAATTGTACTTTACATTATACAATTAAATGCTCAAAGCAGAAACCTTGTCAGTTACAATGTCACTGAATCAAATGCTGTAAAGATGAAGTAGCCCTGCTGTTATTTCTGTCAAAGCCTTCTGGCTATACTTCACATTTGGTGCATTTATTTGTTCCTCTATTTCTATTTTGCTAAATAAAATGTTGAAGCAACAGCATATGCTGTGAAACACAGACTGTAAATATAAGCATTGAACTTAGGCAGAGGTTGAACATAGGAGACAAACACTATCTGAATCTTGGAATTTTCCCCAGTTTGGCAAAAAATTACTTTCCAATACATATAATTGGGAAGGAAAAAGTGAATCTGTACTGTACATATCTCAAAATCAAAACTGGTGCTGTTTGGCATATAGGCTATAAAATGGAGTGTTCAAAATAAGATAGACTGATGCTTGCATTCATTCCATGCCCGATTATTCTCACTGGAGTCATAGAGAGTTTTTGGTGCACATCTTGGTTTTTCATATATCCCTGGGTCCTTTTTCTTCCCAGAGATACAACTGTCAGTCATTTATGTTTCTGCTTAGTATTATTCTGAATGTATGCAGAGGTGGTAATGCTCAGAACCAAAGAAGATCTTAAGATATCGTGTCATTAAACATAGTACACTGCACTATATTTTTCTTTGGTTACAAAGTGTTCTTTTAGAAAATGCTCTAAACAATTACGCTTCATTTTGTGAAATGAAAATAGCATTCTGTATTTGGTTCCTATGATTTTCTTTTAAGAGAAAGAGCTGTTATCTAGCAGAACATGAACAAATATCTTTGCATCTCAACTGATTATGTTTAAACTTTATTTTCAAGACATGTTACAAGTAAGTCTGGCCCAAAGTCTTTAAAGGGCCTGTACTCTTTTGCGAGTGTCCACAATGCATATGCAAAACGCATTAAATACATGCAAGTTGGGGTAGTGAAAATGCAAAATTACTGTGTATGCATGCACAGTGGGTAAGTGCATACACAACATAGGGGTGCACAAAGGATTAAATTCATCCCTTTGCAAGGGGCCAACAAAAAAGACATATGCAGCACATAGCTTTATTTTGAGATCTTAAGTGGGCTGTACATGGTGTATAAGCTTTGGTGTTGGCCATTTACATGGAGATGAATTCCACCCAAAGTAACCACGCACACTCTTTAAATTTTGGACGTCTCTTCTTGCAACTTTCCTGTTTCCTTGCTTCTAAAACTGAGGAGCCTTTTCATGATTTTTTTTTCACAAATAGTGTTAACTATCTGGGATTCATTGTCATGAATCTATGGATTCTACAAATAACAAGTTAGTCCCTCATTGTATCCTTTGCATTCTCTTCTCCCGAGAAGCCACAACCAACCTTACTTGGAACCATACAAGAAGAATTCCCTTACTAATTGTTTTTTGAAGTAACTTCTATAGAACCAACAACTTCAGAACCGACACCAGTTTGTTTCCTGGTTCCAAATGTTAGATTTTCCTCTACTAAAAGGGGTTTTGGGTACTTACTCCTGTGCATCTGGAATGATGTAGACTTCTGACTGAAGAACTTTCATTTTATACTTCTCAATAAATTTAGTCTCCATAATTATTGCTCCTGCTTAAGCTGGTGCATTTGCCGAAATTACATACAAAAGTTACTATTTCTCTGGGAATGTGGTAACTTATACTATAAAACCCCATTTCAAGTGATGCAATCCTTTAATTAAGTGACAATAGTTTCCAATCCTCATTTTTTTTTATTCTAGGAATTAATCCTCTAATCTATGCCATATAGGCTGCTATTTTGCTGTTGGGTGAAATTCCCCCGCCAGAGGTCCAGCACAAAGTCTATGCACCACATAAGCCCTCTGAGTAGGTGGGTCTTCTGTGATGCTCTTCCTAGAGCATAGAGACTAAGCAAACACCTTTTTCCACAATCATTGCTTATGCTACCCTTTGATGATCAGCCATTAACCGTAATTGTAAACAGGGAATCATCATCACATAGGTCTGTTTCTATTGGGGTCCTGCAGGGATCAGTTTTTGGCCCTACACTATTTAACATTTTTACAAATGAACTGGAAGAAAACATAAAATCATCACTGATAAAGTTAGCAGATGACATAAATATTGGAGAAGATGGTCTAGATATACTTGGATCTGCCTCAGTGCAGGGGTTGGACATGATGACCTCTCAAGCTCCCTTCCAGCCCTACATTTCTATGATCCTATAATAAGGAAGAGGACAGGTCACTGATACAGAGTGATCTGGATCTTTTAGTAAGATGGGTGCAAGCAAATAATATGCATTTTAATACGGCTAAATGTAAATATATACATATAGGAGAAAAGAATGTAGGCCATACTTACAGGATGAGGTGTTCCATCATGGGAAGCAGTGACTCTGAAAAAGATTTGGGGGTTGTGGTGGATAATCAGCTGAACATGAGCTGCCAATGCAATGTTGTGGTCAAAAGGACTAAAGCGATCCTGGGATGCATTTATAGGGCAATCACAAGCAGAAATAGAGAGTTACTTTCACTCTGTATTTGGCACTAATGTGACCACTGCTGGATTACTGTGTCCAGTTCTGGTGTCCAAAATTCAAGAATGATGTTGAAAAATTGGAGAGAGTCCAGAGAAGAGCCACAAGAATGATTAGATTAGAAGGTTACTGGATGACTTGATTACAGTCTATAAGTATCTACATGGGGAATAAATACTTGATAATGGGCTCTTTAATCTAGCAGAGAAAGGTATAACATGATCCAATTCCTGGAAGTTGAAGCTAGACAAATTCAGACCAGAAATAAGGTGCACATTTTTAACAATGAGGGTCATTAACCATTGGAACAACTGATCAAGTGTCATAGTGGATTCTCCATCACTCTGACCATTTTAAAATCAAGATTGGATGCTTTTCTAAAAGATCTGCTCTAGAAATTGTTTTGGGGATGTTCTATGGCTTGTGTTATACAGGAGATCAGACTAGATGATCATAATAGTCCTTTCTGGCCTTGGAATCTATGAATTAAGAGGCACCCTGCCTTCCCTTTCTCTCCCACACAAACCCACAAATATTATCTCTGTGACTTACTTCCACTTACCTAAGAAGCAGCAGTCAAAATTTTCTTCAAACCTGGATCACTCGTTCAGTAGTTCACAGCACTGAGCCAAGCCACTCAGAACCTAAAACTGTACCTTGGAACCAAAAATATTCTTAACACCGAGATGTTTTCCCAGCACTGATGCAATCTGTGTGCAGGAAAATCTAAAACAAAGGAGTATTTGAAAAACAGTCTAAACCATAAAGGACTCTGAAATGAATAAACTTAAAAAAGAAATGATTCAGAGAGCAAAACTCCTACCTGCACACTCCCACTTTCTCAAACTGGAAAGTCCCTATGCTTCAATTCCTCTTTTACAGGCTGGTTCTTCTGCAACTTTGACTCTTGAAGGTTTAAAATGTGAATGCATCTGGAGAGCTCCTGGGCCTCTGTTGGACTGGTAAATTAGACAGAAGTCAAAAAATATATTCAAACACATATTTAGATAGCTGCAGAAATAGACAGGTGGGTGGCATGATTAATCCGTGATCAAAAAGGAGTCAGTCCTCACTCTACCCATTTTATTTTTTAATAGTTTTCCCTCGATCATTTTTGCTGGTCAATTCTTATTCTTATGCCACAATCTTCAACTATGATTACTAATAATTGTGTATTAATAATTAATTGATTCTTAATTCTTTTGCGTCTTCTGGCAGTCATAATATCCTGAACAATAATGATAAAATCATGGCCTGGAAGGAAAGAAGGAAAAATTTTAATTAAAAATTGTTTGATTTTTTTCAATTTCAAAATTATAATTTCTCCAAATGCTATAGCTTTATTCACTGCTCAAGACTCAGCACAGTTGCATGTATTATTTTTAATTAAGATATCCTTCCCTATTTGCCTGATAATCTTGTGACTATTAAGCCATGAAAAAAAGAGCAAAAGATTACCAGTTTAGTGATTGTGTGCTGCCTTAGCTCACACTTTTCTCCCTTAAATATTTACTTGACAGCTGACTTGAATTCAAATCTACCTGTAGTTGTAGGGGAAAATAAAGTGTGCCACATTACTCAACCCAGCCATAATTTGTGGAAAATTTACATGAGCCGATTGACATAATTTATGCTCCAAGTTTAACCTAGAGTCAAGAAACAGCAGGTATGAGTCACCATCTATTTGACTGCGTGTGGTAATATCCAACACATAAGACATGATCCCAGAAGGAGTTTTCCCTTTTGATGTTGCCTTTTGACCTTGCAGAGTGTGTGAAACTAAATCCTTTATAAAATACAGTGAATCTATAAAGACTTCAGAATGTATTTTATGTATGTCCAGTTGGTGTTTGACAAGCAGACTATATTTGCCTGGCTGTTTAAAAACTACTAAAAGAGCTTACATAAGGGAAGGTCCATTGGAGGGAAGCAGATCGCCCTGTTAACAGGTGTGCATGTGTATCTGGTAAGAAAGAGGTGGTCTTGCTGGTGTTAAGAGACCAGTCCATATTCATATGAATACTCCAACTAGCTTCAAGGGGACTGCTCAGGTGCAAAAGTGTTTGTAGGACTAAACGTGGTTTATGGCAGACAATATCATATTCAAACTACATTTTAAAAGAAAATCTGAAGAGAATCCTTCTAAAGCCTTATCCTGTTAGTCCTTTCTCTCCTGCATGGGCCATATTCATGGAACTAATCCAATGAGGGTTATGTAGGTGAGTAAGGATTTGCAGGACTCCCCCCCCCCCATTCACATCTAGCTATTGCATTTCCTGTTGTTGTCATTCAGAGAAATGTATTTAACAACAAAGACAGAAAACTTGCTTGCAACAGGTATCATTAATTAATATCCACAACATGTATATTTTATTGACTTTTGTGATGGGGTTCCACCCCACACCAGCTTTGAGCATATTAAAATGGGCCAATTAACCTGATAGGCAATACCTAGAGAAGATCCATGGACTGATAAAGTCTAATTGAAGATGAAGCCCAGCTGGGCAGGGGCATGAAGTTGAGAGCAATAGGGGGTTGCAAGGAGAATCTCTGCAGTCACCCCCTATAGAGAAAGAGACTTGGCTAGGGACAAAGAGGAGTTCTAGGGGGACAGTAAGCCCTGGGATCCTGCCCTGGACTCTAGAGTCAGTTGAGGAGCTGAGAGTGGTGAAGTAGCCTCTGGAAACAGAAGAAACTCAGGCTCGTAAACCCAGAGGTGGGCCAGAATATAGAGAAGTGATGTAGGAAGGAGCCCAGGGAAACAGCCACAGGGTCTGAGACTGAGCCAGACCACAGTTACTAGACATAGGGTCCCTGGGCTAGAACTTGAAGTAGTGGGTGGGCCCAGGTTTCATACTGGGAAAGTGGTACTGGACCTGGACTCAGATCAGAAGACTGCCTGACACAGCATATGGATGGCTTCTCCGGTGAGACTCTGATACCCCAGAAGGGAAGGACTAAATAGTGACCGAGCCAGATGGCCAAGTCACGAAGAGGGAGCACTCTGAGTCCCAGATAGAGAATGACCACAGAGTATACAACTGCTGGAAAGGGGCACCAGACCAGGTAAGAGCCAATCCCGAAATCCAGCCTCAAGGAGGTGCCTCTGTTGTGAGTGTACCCCTGTTACAACCTTCATATATCTTTTTAAAATGTGTATAATACCATCACAAATGTACACTGTCCAACAGTTATTGGGGAAATAAATAGAGGACAGTCACCCACAATGCAGGACATTTAGAAATACCTGAAACATTTTTTTTTATTATTTTTATTCTTGAGATATGATGCAAATCCAAAATTTCGGCACCTCAGTAAAAGTATCCTGATTTTCAGAGTTACTGAGCACCCAGAACTCTGATAATCAGGCCACATCTATTAGGTGCCTAACTATGGATTTAGGTATCTAACTTTAGGCACCCAAGTTTGAAAATGTTGTTTTTTATTTATAAATAAAGAGCTGAAACTAGCCACATGTTCAAAAGCTAGACAGACTAAAGAAGCAGAGGAGATAGGGATTACCAAAGTGCACAGGGGATCAGAGGAGGAAGATTATTCAAATGCTTTTAGACTTGTAATAAATAGTACAGTTTGTTGCAGTTTAAAAAAGAAATTAGTCCATCATTTTTTTTTCGCCCTCTGTGTTTGCGAAAATCAGAATTAGGGAATGTCACTGTCGACGCAATTCCTTTTGTGAGTTCTTCAAACCCAAAGGCACATTGGCATTTCAGTTTTTAGAATTCAGATCAGGTCTGTAGAATTTTTTTCTTATTATAACTAACTAAACAAACTATCATCTCTGAGTTTCAGAATTTCCAACTAGCAGGGTATTGGCATATCCTGATGGTTTGATGCTCTTTCATTTTACATATTGAGCTGTGTTCACTTAAGTGCTGCCAAGGTTCTTCAAAGTATTTGAATGAAACTCTTTATAAAACAAACAAAAAATCCATTACCAGCAGCCTCCAAATTTTGTAGACTTGACAAATGGCCAACCTGGAAACTTAAAGGAAATTTGCTGTGCTGACAAGTGGCTCTTGTGAAGGTGCTGTTTACTTAAATGAGGTGTGTATACACTACACTATAACAGTTTTGGAAGTCTAGGATCAGTGAGGCTGCTAATTAAAGTACAGCATCAATTCTGTGTGTTTTAGAAAGGATTTGTAAATCCAGTGCTGTCAGCTCACTCAAGATCTGAATTCATTATTATTATAATGTTTCAAGTTGTGTTGTCTGAGTCAGCTGACTTGGACCATCTGAGCAGCTGCTCTGTGCTGCTAAGGCTTACAGGCACTTGCCATAGAAGAGGCTCAGCAGCAGTTACTCTTATCACAGTTTGCCCCAGCAGTAGTCACCTACTGCAGTCACTCCATTGAAAATTCAAGAGAGGAACACTATGATATGAAAATCAGAATAAATTTTATACACATTTAAAGCTGAAATTACAAACCTAACATACATATGCAGAACCATAAGATATTGACTAAGCAGATTAGAATTGGAAAGCTACTTAATAAAAGAAGTCTTTGGCAAGTTATGTTGAAATGCCGCAAAACCCCACCGGGGTTAAAAACTTTTTGAAATCATTATTTATTAAGAAATCTGTTTCCTTTCCAAAGCATGTTCCTCTCCCCACACAAGCTACATAACTTGATGTATTCAGTCTTTTTGATAACACTTGAATTTTTCTATGCACAGTAATTTTAATAGCCAGTAGTGTAGTTTTCTGCTGCAGACAGACCAACTGAGTGGCCACTGTTCTCCAGTTCATTTGCAAACAAAGGCTTTCAGCAGTTTTGCAGTAACACAGTATGAAGGAGGGTGCCATCTTCTTTGCTTTTTAAAATCTAGCAGCTTCTTTATAATTTCTGACTTTACTGGTAGAGTTGAAAGACTTATGCAGCTGGACATTCCTAAATACTTCCGTGGTCTCATTTCAGAGCCCATGAAGAAATCAGGAAGTACAATAGAGTTTAATTTGTAATTGAACAACTAGCAATTTAAAACTAGCAACTGATCAAAAATGGAACCTATCTGAGCCCCTTTCTAGTTCAGGAGAGGTAGGTCAGACCCACATCCCCAGATCCAAAGCTGCGACTCTGCTTTGAGTCTCATCCCAAACCAGAAGGGACCTGCTTAGTGCAGTCATAATCTCACAGCAGACATTTGCAAGTGATTTTGATCTAAGATGGTGGAAAGCTCAGGACAACACCTAATTTTGCAAGGAGAGCTTGTACTATTAATTTTATGAGACTATGTACAAAAGGGTTAGGAATCACCAAGTCTTTTACAAAGAGGGCAGAGCCAATAACTGAAAATCTCCTTCCCACTATGCTCCTTCCCATTGCACAGACTTCTTGCACACACAATAAACCCTGCTATGCGTTACACAAAATACACATGTACACACTATGTCTGGGATGTACCTAGGACTGCCTCTAAACCCCATGCCCGCACACCTCCACAAAAACAGCTCCTTGCCATCCTGTCCCTTTAGCTCAGCCCTGTCCACCACCACCCCTCAGATTCTGCTCCCCAGTCACATACCCAGCTCCTGCTCCACAGGTCACCTCCACCTAGTTGTTACTTCCCTGCATCCTGTTCTCTGCACCTGCTCCTGATCCTCCAAATCTCCTTCCCCTTCATAATGCTTGGAAACTCTCTGCCTCTGCCAGTGGGTTGCTCCACGAGCTGGTGCAAAAGTTGCTGGTTCTGGCTAATGCAACTCTGTGCCAAATACCAAACCAAGACTCCTTTCTCCTGCAGTGATAAAGGGGACCAGCCAGGAGGAAGAAGCTGCTGCCCCAAGCAAGTGGGGGAGGTAGTGCAGCCACCAGAAGTAACAATAGTTCTGAACTGCTGCTCCTTAGTTCCAATCATATGCAGAGGCTTCACATACAGCATCATTTGATCATTTCCAGAACCAGCTCTGCTTGCAAGATTTCTGCCATTCATGGTAACAAGATTTTACCATTTTGTTGTTCCTGCCATAAAATTTCCTCAAGGAAAACCTACAAGATTAAGGCACTCTGAAATCCATACCTGAAAGCTAGCCCTGGTTGGAATGTGAAACATAGTCTAAACCTAATCCCAATATGAAAACTACATGCCTAGTCCATCTCTGTCTAAAACTGAAGTACACCTACTAAAAGCAGACAAAAGGCGAAAATCTGTTCATTTTAGTCACATCACTAATCCCACTGAAGTTAGTAGGACTAATGGAGAGAGTAAGATGAGTAGAATGTGTCTCAAATATTTTACTTTGAGTTACTTGTGAATACCACAGCCCCATTGTGACTTTCATACTTCATAAGAAACACATTTTCCTTTTGTCGACTCAGTTTTCCTAGGGTTCTGCTGGTTCAGCCAGATCTACCATGCAACAATGTCTTATCCAGTCAGGATGCATGAATTTCAAGCTGCTCTTAATACCAAAACCAAGCTGCATGTGCACACACACATGACAACCACCACCACCTGTACTATTTACTATTTATGCTGCCTTGTAGGTGGAATTTAGGAACCTGTTGATTTGTGTAAGGAAGTGAAATGTTGATAACACCTTCTCTTGCTCTTTAGCGGATGGATTATACGTACAATAGTTGTCTCTTCTGCAGAACAGAATAGAGGGTGCAGATACTAACTCAAGGATAGAGACTCCAGTGATAAATAATTAATAATAGTCCTTTGTATCCACAACCTCCTTCTGCATCAGATAAAAATAACATTGTTAGACCTTTTTTTATAATAGAAACATTATCAATTAAAATTGTTTTTCAGACATGAGGTGAAAAAACCTACATATCTTTTCTATCACATTTCCCTCTTTGTACATTTCAAAAGATACAAAATGTCTCAAAATAATGGTGTGCATGAGAATGTGTTTTTATCCATATTCCCCATTTACAAACAGTATATTTTCCATTTCAAAAGTTATGTAATAAAATATATATTCAGCCCCACAAACCTTTGCAGGTTATTGTTACCCTGCAGCTCACTGAAATACTAGGAGAAAATGCCTTTATGGGTATTTCCTGTTAAAATGCTATAAGAATGTTCATTCTCTTGGTATTTTAGTGAACAATAAGTTGATGGCAAGAAGATTCTGCTCGTGGAAAGGGAAAAGATTCTATTTAACTTTGTCAGGGTGTCCTAAAGGAATCCTGCATGGTAATATTTATTTCTTCTGGGAGACATTCTACATATAGAAAGATCTCAGGCACTGGGCAATGATAGAGAGGCAGCTCTGAGCTCAAGTACCATTTTTTATGGCAGTTGCTAAAGTAACAGCATTTTTTCCTCTAGAATAGCTGAGCAGAGACATATAAAGCAGGTGTAACTTACTAATGCTGCACCCTTTCATTTTAGCATTTTTCAAATTGCTTTAATGAAAACAATATATATTTTTTTCAATGAATGCAGTGCTTGTGAAGGGTTGCTAGAGAATAAAGTCCTGCCATATATATTTATCTACAGATGAGGTACAGTAAGGGAAGTAAACAAAATTCCTCACATCATCTTCCCAGCGTCGTTTAATCCTGATCAGGAGGGAGTAGTTCTAGAGATGGAGGACAATGCAATATTTTTATGGCCTAATTAAACCCTTTATTTCTGGGCTAATAATGCTAACTAGCATCAATTGTGATGTGGATACTTGTCCATTAGAATCTGGATTGAGACCATGAACTAATTTCACATAGGCAATCAAATGGATGGTAATTGTTTCATTTGCAAAGAGTGAAGCTGAATGCAGGTTAAGATCAACAAATGGAACTCTGTTAAAACCTGTGGATTGCTCTGTCCATGTGGCTGCATTGCTTCCAACCTAACTCCACCAGTTCTCTGTTTCCCTGTTGTTCCCCCCAATAACAGTCCCTCCAGGGAGCATTGGCCTTCTGACTCCAGTTCTATGGATCATGATACATCTTCTGTATTTTACAAATGTTTAAATATGTACATTAAAAACCAATAATTGATGCCTAGTCCCCCACCCCATATCCCTTCAGCCAGAGACTGCTAACACACAGATGGGTTGGAGTCTTGTCTTTACCTCATACTCATCTGGTTACGTACCCTTTGAGATAGTTTGGTCTCCTCAACAGGTGGCCACACCGGGAGTGACCTATTTCTATTTCCCTCTCACCTGTCTCCAAGTCTAGCATGCTATCTCTCTGTGGAGTCTCCTCCCTCCCTGTGGGGTTAGCCTCTTTCATAGTCACCTTGTATGAGTTGGGTGCCACTACACCCCTCCTTGATTGTGTGGTGTGGTTTTCAGGGTATCTAGGTAAAGTGTTCTTAAATGATTCTCAACTATCATTCACATTTTTGTCACGTGATTGTCTCTAGAGGTCTGTGGTCTGATCTCACTGAGTGGCCAGAGGTGTACTGATGGAATCGCTCCACTCCAAATACCACAGCCAGAAGATCTTTTTGTATTTGGACATACCACTGTTTAGTCTATGACAGGGCTCTGTTGGCAGAAGCAATCATCTGCTCCTGCAAAAAAGATACACACAATCCTTTCTCCAGTGCATCACACTGGAGTGTCAGTGGCTCTCCTGGATGATAGTACTTCAGGACAGGGGCATCCATTTCTTTCAGCATGTCAAATGCTTGCTGTCGGGGACCTGCCCAGACCCGCTCAACATCCTTCCTTGTGAGCTGATGTATGGATTCTGCTACAACAGTCAGATATGGACTGAACATGGACAAAACATATATCATTCCTACAAAGTGCCGTTTCACATCCACTGGAGCTGGCATGTGTCTGTTTGCTTTGATCTTGTTAGGATCAGTTTCAGTCCCTCTGCTGTGAGCAGATATCCAATGTGTGTCACCTCATTCTGCTTGAGTCACACTCTTTCTGGGTTGAGATTTATGTTCATGTCCCTCCATCGTTGTAGAAAAGCTTGTAGTTTTCTGACATGGTCTCATTCAGGATTCTGTATCATTGCTCCCTTCACCTACAAGGAGGATACCATCTGCACTTATTTTCACTTCAGGAAGCCCTTCCAGCACTCATGTGAGTCTTCTCTGGACCACCTCTGGTGCTGAGCTTATGCCTATGGGCATGATCAGCCATCTGTAGCAACCAATGGTGTTGCAAAGGTTGTTGGCATGCTAGGACTCTTTCTCTAGGCTTCAGATCCATGGCTTCTATGGCTGAATTATTATTGGGAGTGGACTACATCCACCCTGACTGAATTGGCCCTGTCAACACTGGTTCTCCACTTGCGAAGTAACTCCCTGCTCTCCATGTGTCAGTATATAATGCCTGCATCTGTAACTTTCACTCTATACATCTGAAGAAGTGAGGTTTTACCCACGAAAGCTTATGCCCAAATAAATCTGTTAGGCTTTAAGGTGCCACCAGACTCCTTGTTGTTTTTGTAGATACAGACTAACACGGCTACCCCCTGATACTTTCTCTAGGCTTATGAGCCAAAACCCATTCCTGACATCACAGACTGTAAAGATTCTGGCTTTGGAAAGTTCTGGCAAGATGTCATCAGTCATGAATAGTGGATAATGACATCTTTTCAATGTCCAGTTCAGTGGCTTTGGGTCTATGCAGATGCTTAATTTGCCTGATGGCTTCACGATGCTGCCTACCCAGGCTGTATTGGTCTATACATGTGCTTTGATATACCTGATCTTCAGACTTTTGAGCTCCATGCATACTAGATTACACAGTGCTGCTAACATTTTCCTTCATGGTAAGCACACAGGTTCCACTGTGAGATCCACTACCAGGCACAGCTTTTCTTCACCTTTGGAAAATATCCCCAGATGCTTTTAAAATTTTCTCCATTGTCCATGGAACTCCCCATTTTTTGCTGCTTGTACAGCAGATATAAAATTCTGACACTTCACCCTGTTCAGATCCATGGCTTCTATGGCTGAATTCCCCAAGTGGGGTCTACTGTGTTTACTATCCACCACCACAAACTTCAGTTGGTCAGTCTGTTATTTTTCAGGTTACTTACTGTGAGGTCACATTTTCCATTATGCTCTCATTGTACATTAACAGATTGTATCCTTTCTTTGTAATGGGTTTGTTTGAGTCCAATTCACCCTCACAAATCACATTACAGGAGACCCCACTATCCAGATGAAATTTTGCAGGGCATTTACCGATTAACATTGTCACATGAAAGAAGGTTGGTATTGTCCCTTGTTGCTTTCCTGTCCCAACAGCCTTAACCTGCTCTCAAACTCAAGAACAGAGTCATGATATCATCACTGCTATTTGATGTGAAATCCTTCTTTTGTACAAGTCTATATTTTTCACCCGGGGTGAAAGTAAGTTAAAGGACTTACTGGTATGCCGGAGTCCTGAGCAGGGGCATGGCCTCAACCGGAAGAGGTGTGGCCTCAACTGGAAGAGGCAGGGCCTTTAAATCAAGATTTAAAGGCCCCAGGGCTCTGGCTGTGCCTGGGAGCCCCAGGGCTTTTAAATCACCCCTGGAGCTACCAGCTGCAGAGGCGGCTGGGAGCCCCGGGGCTCAGGGGCGATTTAAAGGGCCCGGGGCTCTGGCCACCGCTACCACAGCGGAGCCCCTGGCCCTTTAACACGCCGCCTGAGCCCGCTGCCAGAGCCTCGGGGTAGCGGCGGCAGGGCTCTGGCGGTGATTTAAAGGGCTGGGGCTCCCTGCAGTGGCAGGAGCCCTGGGCCCTTTAAATCACCACTGAATCCCTGCCACCACTACACCAGGGCTCGGGAGGCAATTTAAAGGGCCCTGGGCTCCAGCCTCTGCAGGGAGCCCCAGGCCCTTTAAATTGCCATCCTGGGAAAGCCGGTCCGGTCTGGCACCCCAGACCGTACCGGCTTACTTTCACCTCTGTTTTTCATCTTCCTCTACTCTTATACACTCTATTGAAATAGTTCAACTTGACACATTGCTTGCAATGCTGTCCTAGTGTGGGGCATGTCTTCTTTTCCCAATCATGCTGTCTCCAATAGTAAATGCATCTCATTATGGATATGGAAGCCTGGTCACCAGCTCGCCTTTGCTGTTGTGATTCTCAATGTGCTGTGTCTCCTAGGGCTTTCATCCTTTCTTTTGAAGCTTCTACTGCATGCCCCAGGAGTAAGCATCTGTCTAATGTGAGATCACCTTCCAGAAGCAGCCACTCCCAAAAATAGTGATTCCAAGTGCTGTAGACTATTCTGTCCCACATCAGAGAGTCTGTTAAGTCCCCAAAATTGCTTGCAGCAGCCATAAGGCAGTAACAGAGGAGGTCTAGCTCTCCCCTTCAGACTGGGCTCTAGAGAAAAACCTATGTCACAGCAGAATTTCATTCTCCTTTCAGAAGCAATAATTCTCCAGGGCTCCTAGGACTGCTGTGAGGTTTGCAGCAAGGGTGAGCTTCAGAGTGGTGGAAATCTCTCTGTGTTGTTCCCTAATAAGACAAAATAATAATTTTATTTTCCTGCTGTTGTCATCCTTCTGCATGGCCAGGCCTGTGTACAGCTCAAACTCCTCTTTCCACCAGTTCTAGTGCTGGGCTAGGTTGATGTCCGTAAAATCCAGGGCTCCAGGGCACTTCAGACCAATTTCCATGGCTCACGGTGACAGCTGCTGCACTACAGAGAACCCACATCTCAACTGCTTCTCCCATGTTTCATTAGCAAAGAATGAAGTTGAATGCAGGTTGAGTTGAACATGTGGAACTTTATTGAAACCTGTGGATTGCTCTCTCCATGTGGCTGAGTTGCTTCTAACTCCACCAGTTCTCTCCCCAGTAAGAGTCCCTCCAGAGAACATAGGTCATCTGACTCCAGTTCCACTGATCATGATACAGTAATGACATTTGATCCCTACCAACCTGGGCCATATTTGACTTGGTGAAAGACTTTGTATTTAATTGCCAATCCTGTGAGCCATTAATGCCGTTCTAATTGATAACTATTTTGACAATTTTTTTGTCATCAGGTTTGAATCCTATTTTGGTGTTTTGCAAATGAGGAAACTAGAGACCAATAAGAAAAAGTAAGTTTGATCAATTTTAGGATGTGAGAAGTTCTATGAGATCATTTAAGTGATACCTTTTCGTACAAATGATGTAGATTATGTAATGCCTTTTTGTTAATTGAGTAGGCCCCAAACTTTGTTTTGCCTTTGAGAAAATTAGGAATCTATGTGGGCTAGTCTAAGCAACACAAACTTTCACATCTTTAATAGCCTTGTCAATCCCTGAAGATATAGTCAGTCATTGCAGTGTTCCTTTTGAAGGCAAATTGTGGAAGGCAAACCCATCCAAACAAAAATATAAATTAGAGCTTGATGTTAATTGCTTACAAATTGTAACGTTCAAAAACTCCATAATTTTTATTCTGTCCAGATTGATGTACTAAATAATAATCATAGGGCTTGTCGCCAAGGCATGGCAAAGTACACCAGAGGGGTGGGACTTGTAAAGCACACTAATGTGCTGGACTCTAGCTGCCCTGCATGGACCCTGCTGGTGTGCACTACAAGGTACCTACTTAGCGTTAATGTAATGGACTAAGTTAGCATGAACTAGGTACCTTTCAGAGCACACCAGTAGGGTCTACATGGGGCAGTTAGAGCATGCTAGAGCTATTCACAAATCACTCCTACTGCACGTTACCATTGCAGTGTAGAAAAGTCCTAAATCATCTCTCCTATCTGTAAAATGGCAATGATACTAACCCCCTTTATAAAGCATTTTGAGATCTAACTATAAGAGCGTTTAAAAGAGAACTAGATAAATTCATGGAGGTTAAGTCCATTAATGGTTATTAGCCAGGATGGGTGAGGAATGGTGTCCCTAGACTCTGTTTGTCAGAGGTTGGAGATGGATGTGTGGTTTTCTTAAAACATACTTTTTTGAGAGACACTTACATTGACTTCAATTACAAGTAGTACAAGAGTAGCCTTACTAACACAGACCCCAATATTGCAGTTAGAGCCATGCAGGTGAACTCTTACCCTCATATGGAGCTCCAGTGGGGTCCACCTGCATTAGTCCATTATACGATTGGACCAAAGAGTTTCCACAGAAGTAAATCTCCAAAAGCCACATTCAACTGAATGGTTACAATGGTAAGCATTACAATCTAGTTCTCCTCTTTCTATCTTCTTTAATCCCGTTAACTCTGAATGGTAAGGAAGCAAAGAAGAAAAAATGAGGAAAAACACATCAATAAGTAATTGCATATGGTGTCATTTTAAATGTAGCATTACTCAACACGTAAAAGACTTAGATGACTTTGTCCAAATTCCCAGTGGGTTAAATTAATGCAGAATTTGGGATCTAGGTGCAAGAGATGTTCAGATACAGGGCTTAGTTTATAGCAGGGGTCTCAAACAGGCGGCCCGCAGGCCGCATGCGGCCCACAGAGTTATTTCCTGCAGCCCGCCATAGCTCCCCTCACCCCCCCGAGCGCCCCACATCTCCGCTCCTCCACCTACCTCCCTGCGCTTCCCACTTAGGACTTTCCAGGAGGGAGGGGGGAGAGGCGGGGATGCAGTGCACTCAGGGGAGGAGGCGGAGAAGAGGCGGGGCCAAGGCGGGGGTTTGGGGAAGGGGTTGGAATAGGGGTAGGGAGGGGAGGAGTTGGGGTAGGAACTTTGGGGAAGGGGTTGGAATGAGGGCGGGGAAGGGGCAGGAGAAGGCAGGGCAGGGCCTATTGGAAGGGGTGGAGTGGGCAGGGCTGGGAGCAGACGGGGGGCTTCTGTATCTTTGTATGAAAAGGTGTCAGTGATGTGGCCCTCGGGCCAATGTACTAGCCCTCAGGTGTCCTTCGTGGTGATTTGAGTTTGAGATCCGTGGTTTATAGTCTACCAAATTACACAGAGATATTGAAGCCCAATACTGTATTTGAAAATAATCCGTGCTAACTACCTGAATTTAGTTTACTGGACGCACTAGTTTTTTTGACTATTTCTTGATACAGAGCAACATTGAGGGCAAAACAATTGTATTATAATTTTGGTCTTACTTAATGTATCCTCTGCTGCCTGAGTCAACATAAAATTTGATGGATAGCCTGCCTTTTAATAAGTGTTATCTGGGACATGTACTTAACTCTAAAATGTCTGTCTTTCCTCTTCCTGTTTGTTGTAAATGGGAATATGCTGAATCATTAGGTTAGGGATTTTTAAATCAGCTTTGTAGCTTTTCTCACATTTATGCTAGCCTTTTCCTTTAATTATCTCTACATTATTATTCTTGGCTAGGTTGCACTTTCCATCATGAACTGTTTACCTTCCAAACAGGCCTTGCTTCCTTCTTATCTTTGCTGGCTTATTGATATTTCCTGTTCCAACAGCTCTTTTCCGCTCTGAACACAGTGCATGAACATTCTCCTCCTAGGCAGCCATATCCTCACCTTCACAGCTCACTTCTCTCCCTCTTTCTGTCTCTCTTTTGAATAACAAGCTATTTCCTCTCTCATTTCCCCTCTCAGAAGATGTTTTTGGACCAGTTCCCAAAAATCTCTGGCATTAAATTATGCCCATTCCACTTCTGTGTTTCTAATGGGCAGGTTTCCAGATGTGTTTCATCAGTGTAGGCCTCTTGGCCTGCAATCCAGGGGTAGGTATTTGGGGTTTTTTTTGTTGTTGTTGGTTTTTTTTATTATTTTTTATTTATTTTTTTATTTTTAATCATGTTCATTACTCAGTTAGCATTCCTGGCAGCCCTGGACAGCAGTGACAGGATTTGGTGGTGCTTGTCCCCCTGGCGACAGGCTTTGTGGTTCATGTTTTCAAATCAATTGTAAGAAGTCTGTTGTGGTATAATATGAAACCCCGGGCTTCCTTTTTTATTACAAGTGAAAAGGCTATTAGACTGAGGAAGGAAAATGCTGAATCAGTTATATCTACCCAGCTAAAACACATTTTTCAATTTACTGAATAAGTGTATTATCCAATTATCTTCATATCTCTAACAAAGTTACAGGTCACCTGGAAATAAGTTCAACAATTCTAGTCAAAACAAGAAAGACCAGTGAAGAGGAGGGTTCTGTTAGATAAAATTAAAGGTTAATTCCTTGAAAATGAACAGCTCTGGAAGAAAACACATTTACTTTGCTTCTGTATTATTTTAAGGAATTTGATTTTTGTCTCCTCTTCAGTGGTTATTTAAAAATATAATAAAAGAAATAAACTTTTGCTGATTATCTAAACGTTATTTTTAAATGACCTCTTTAGAATGAATATTTTAATTTATATCTAATTCTTGATAGCCATATACATTTATCCATGTACCTAACAGTAGCACAGTATTGTCACAATGAAAGCAAGGATCCTGTCAAATCCAAAGTGAAATAAGTGCCTTCGTATTTGAGGGTTTATATAGTCCTAATCTTCAGCTTCAAATGCCTGATACAGAACTGAAGGCCTGAGTCTTTACTCCATTACACCAATGTTATGCTGGCATAATTCACTGAAATTAGTGGAGCTGCACTGCTCTAAAACTGGTTTAGCTGAGTGGAGTATCAGACTCCTAATCTGAACAATAAATTGAAACACTCTTAAGAGTATGACACTTTACATGATATATTTAATTTGAAAAAGACAATATAAGTGCAAAATTTTACCAAAGGGTCACTGTAATTTCAATGCATTGTCACCTGCTGACTGAGAAGAGGAGTTGTAGGAGGTCTAGAGCCGTGTTTCTCAACCATTTTGATACCAGGGACTAGCTTGCTGCCTTCCTAAACTGTGTGTCCAGGAGATCTCAGGGACCGGCGCCAGTCTACAGGTCGGTCGTTGAGAATCACTGGTCTAGGACAACTACTAACAGAAGTTAGGCCAAAGCTAGTTCCCTGAACCTTACTACATTTAAAATACCTGAGCTGCACACAACTCATTTTCCCAGTGATGGAGATACAGGAAATCAAGGGACAAGGAGCCCAATCCTGATCCCATTTACACCAGTTTAAGTCAAAGGAGTTACATCAATGTAAAACTAATGCCAATACATCCTAGGATGATGTTTGCTTTTATTTTTTTCATTTTTTGCAATAGTATTACATTGTGATCCACAAAACCCCCCAAATCCTTTTCTGTAGTACTCCTTCCTAGGCAATCATTTCCCATTTTGTATTTGTGCAATGGATTATTCCTTCCTAGGTTTAGTACTTTGCATTTGTCAGTCGGGAAAAGGGAGAGAAGAAAACTCTATCCAAAGTCCAGAAACATAAACTGGTTTAAAGCTATTTCCTCTATATCAAGATCAAGCTTCTTGTTCTCCCTGGGAGGCTCTACACAACTCTGTTCCTCCCTACGCATAAGAACATAAGAACGGCCATCCTGGGTCAGACCAGTGATTCATCTAGCCCAGTATCCTGTCTTCTGATAGTGGCCAAGGCCAGTTGCTTCAGAGGAAATGAACAGAACAGGTAATCATCAAGTGATTCATCCACTGTCGCCCATTCCCAGCTTCTGGCAAAGAGAGGCTAGGGACACTTCAGAGCATGGTTTTGCATCCCTGCCCATCTTGGTTAATAGCCATTGATGGACCTATCCTCCATGAACTTATCTGGTTCTTTTTTTAACTCTGTTATAGTCTTGGCCTTCCCCACATCTTCTGGCAAAGAATTCCACAGGTTGACTGTGTTATGTGAAGAAATACTTCAGCACTTTACTTGTATCCTTTCCTTGTACATCTATCCTTGTATCTTTTTGTACTGCCCTGCACCCTCTCCAACCCACCAATGATGCCATCCTCAACCACCCATTTCTCCCACAAACACAAACATTTCTCCTCGTGTTTTCTTCTGTGCCATCCCTCACTCCAGAATGCCCTCTGTAAACTACTTAATAAAGCCGCTACCCTGTCAAGAACCATGTCTGCCATAATACCTACAAGAAATCACCATCCAGTAATGGCTAGGTAGAGGGGCAGAGAAGTTTACTGATCTTTATTTATAAATGTATTTATTTTAACTTTTTTAAGTACTTCACAGCCCTCAAGTTATTCACCTGGGTAGTTACTGTTATGCTTGTCCTCTCTCCCTATCTTCGCTCCTATTGTTTGTTACACTCACTTGTTGCATCTTGTCTTAAATTAGAGGGTAAATTCTTCATGACAATGATCGTGCCTGCTATGTGGTTTGGATTTTTTTACGAAGCCCAAAACAATAGGGCTGTAACCTCAAATGGGGCCTTTCCATGCTACCATGGGATAAATGTTAATAATCCCTGAATAATCAGTGTATCAAAAATACCTGGGATTACATATTGCACGGCAGCCTAAATAGTTTCACTTAAACATGTTCCCTACTTTCCCTCCCTCCTCCCACACAAACGGTTCAAAAACTTTCCGTTTAAGATTTTTGCATGTACAGAATAATTTAAAACCATTCTCACCTCTCTTTTATGTGATAAAAGAGAGCATTTTTATCTTCTTTGCTATACACATTATATCTGAAACTTTTTGTTGCATTAAACATTTTTGGAAATTTTTTTTAAAACTTTACTGAGCAATTTAAAAACATTTGGGGGCAAGGGGAGGGAAACCCAGAGACAATAAAATAATGTTTTGGAGGAAAACATGTGTTTTTCCTGTTCTGTAATATAAGTGTCTGACTCAGACTTATCATCCCATGTCTTGTAAGGCATATTCCCTAACAGAATATGACAGAAAGAATGTGTAGTAATGGTTATATGGAAATGTCTGGGTTTGTGAAAATCCTACACACTTGCAGAAGGTCCACATATGGGATAAGAGGTGCATGTGATGTCAAAACTGAGTGATGGCTTTCAATGACTGTACTAAATCATGACAGCAGAATGTGGGAGCTGAATGATAACAGAGAGAAGACCATGAAATAACAGAGAACTCCACCATGTATTACAGTGATGACGTGCATATATAACACTGGCTCTTCTTCACAAGTGGTGAATAAACCAAATACACGTGATCAATATGGTAGGGTCAGAGTGGACAGATCCTAGCACTCTGACCTTAAGGCTGCATAGGAACATATGAAATGGCACACTGGATCAGGCCTGTGGTCCATCTGTTCTGTATCCCAACTCTGATAGTGGCCAGTCATAGATCCATCATCAGAGGAAGTTTGTTCATAACTCTAGGTAGTTGGTGCTCAGCTCCGACTCTACAACATGACAATTTAGGCTCACTAAATACTTTACCATATTTATGTAATGCTATTATGGATGTTCTCATTAGCCATTTGACTTATCTGCTTTTAAATTGAACTGTTGGCCTCATTGGTGTCCTGTGGCAAATAGTTACACAGGTTATTTGTGTAAGCAGGTATTTTTATTTAAAATTTGTTGCCTTTCGGTTTCATTAAGTGTCTACTTGTATTATGAGAAAGAGTAAGTGGGAAAATATGATTGACTTTCTGCATGCTATTCATTATCAGGCTTTGTGTCCATTCTTAGGGTCTAATCCTGCTCCATAAAAATCAGTGGGAGTTTTGCCATTGATTTCAACTGGAGCAGGATCAAGTCCTTCATTTCCTCTCTAAACTAACAGACCAAGCTCTTCAATCTCTCTTCATACATTCATATCAAGTTTTTCCATGCCTCTAACCATTTTCATCACTACTTTGTCTCAATTAGATACATAAATTATTAATAAAAGAGATTCTGCTACATAGTTTAGTGGGTTTAGTTTGTTTGTTTTGGATTTTTTATCTGTTCCCAAGGTGTTTTGATACTTAAGCCTGCAATGTGACGCTTGCAAATGGATCCCTACACCCAGATAGAGTTCAACGAAGTCAGCTAAACTCTGCATGGCTGCAGAGGTCCACCCATGAGGATCAGATAGTAGTATTGGGGCCTTGATTTGTACTAACATAGGACTCAATCCTGAAAAGTGCTGAGCACTCTGGACCAATCCTGCAAAGTACTTATACACATTATTGTATTTTTAATAACAATAATAACACTTCGCACTTACGCAGCACTTTTCATCCAGAGATCTCAAAGCACTTTCGAAGAGTGACTAAACTTTATTATCCCCATTTAAAGATGGGGAAACTGAGCCAGAGGGATTAAGTGACTTGCCCAAGGTCACATAGGAGTCAGTGAAAAAGATGGAAAAAGAACCCAGATCATCTGACTCCTAGGCTTGTGGTCTATCTGCTAGACAGCTCTGCCTTTCCCATCTAGGGAATGTTTTGGCTGGCTTTTTTTGAGAGTATGAGTAAAGTATACAAATGACTATATCGATTGACTTTTGTGCTATGTACCTTACAAATGCACATGGAACTGCAGTGCTTTGCCTAGAATATTGAGACTGCTGGATGTGTAACTGTCCTGTAATTTCTTTTTAAACCGAAGAATGCCTTAGAGTTTTCTAAGCACAAAGACAGTGTGTGGGAAATATTTTGCTCCTGCTGTTATTTTTTTACACTGAATATACTGTTTAAATCCTAAAATTAACAAAATACATATCTATCCTGTGGGCCTGGGATGGGAGGTAATGAAGTGTCTGGATTGTAGTAAAATCGTTTTCCTTATCGCCAACTACAGAGTCAGACATTTAGTTGGCTGCCAGCAGATCCAATCATGCTAAATCCATGTGTATTAATGGATTTAGAATGAGGGGTCGGGAAAGGCAAAAATTCAGATTTCTGCTTTCCTACCCTTCAGTGATCAATGTGGGCTTAGCACCTGGGAAAGCATCCTGAGCCTTACGCCAAGCCACAGTTTGTCTAGAAAGGCTTGCACAAAAAATAAGCAGTAAAAATTGCTGTACAGGGTCTGAATGGGATATAATTTACAGAAGCATTATAGAGTGCATTACCGGTTTTCTTTAGTTTTCATCACAAACATAACAAATCTCCTGAAAAGAAGTAATAAGCGGCATCTGCTTGGCAATTCTACCCACTGAGAAAAAACACTTGATAAAGTTTGTATGGTAAGAGACACCTTATTGTTGGAGTAGCACCATCTTGAGAGAAGCAATGTAATATGACACAGAGGAAGTAGAAGAACGAAAAATAGAGATGGACATTGGGAAATATAATCAAGATGTTCACAAACACATGTTGCATACTAATATTAAAAATGTGTGTGTGTGTGTGTATATATATATATATATATATATATATTTAGATATTATTTTATAACTGAACCCTGATGGGTTGTTCTAAATAATCTCGTATAGTGAATATTTCCTAAAATCCCATTTCCTTTGACCAATTTCTGTTATAATCCATCTTTCTGAGTATTTATACAGTGCTCAACACCACAATATTAGCATACTGATGATGATGACGAACATGTCGGTGGTGACACAAGTTATTTCAAATGGGCTTCTTCCACTCTCCAGCTACAATGCTAAAAAAGTCTATAATCCCAACTGGGGAGGAGTGAACCAACTACCTGATCATCATCCCTAAATTATCCTTAGCCCTTTCTCCAACTGAATGCAGCTTAAACCTTTTTTAAAAGGTTGTTAATGGAACACCTATCTCTTCTTGTCTCCCTGCCTCCTTCCAATTCTGCCTCTTTCTATTTTTTCCATTTCCCCTTTCCATCATCTCTACCATCTATCTTGTGTGATACCCTTAGCAGACTCATTACCTTTTACCCTCCATTATCCCTTCCCTTTGGTATCTCACTGCTCTCTTCTAACAATTCCACATCAATATATCGATTCCAAAGCCAGAAGGGACCACTGTGATCCTCTAGTCTGTCATCCTGTATATCACAGGCTGTAGAACTTCCCTGAATTAATTCGTATTTGAACCAGAGCATATTCTTAAAAAAGCATCTCATCTTAATTTAAAAATGTCCAGGGATGGAGACTCCACCACAACTCTTGGCAAATTGTTCCAATGGTTAATTACCCTCACTGTTTGTTTTACATGTACATTTTATTTCCAGTCTAAATTTGTTTCGCTTCAGCTTCTCACATAAATTCATTCCTGCTCCACAAGTCTGCAGTCGTCCCACATATGCCCTCCCATAGCCTCCACCAGGTAAGCCACCCAGAAAAAATTGATTTTCACACCTTCTTTTCCCCAGGCTTACCAACCTGTTTACTCTACTCCTTGGATTATAGAGAACCCAGGTGACCCCCCCACCCCTCTCTCTCTCTTATGGCTCAGAGACCAGCTCCTCTCACTATATTTTGCAAGTTCTGCCACTTTCCCTTCAGATCTGCATGCATGCTAGAATGAAAGGGATGGGAAAAGAGGAAAGAAATCTAGTGGTAGATGGGTGGACTGCCTGTAGCTCATTAAAGACAAGGAGGATGAAAGTTGCAGGCCTCCTGGAGATGGGAGGAGATCACAGAGATTACTGGTCCTTGAGGAAAAGGGGGAAGAACAGACATAAGAGATAGATGGAAGAGGATGGGAGCGTCCTGTAGTCCAGTTAAACATTCATATTATTGGATAGTTGTCTGAACTAAAGTTCCAAATTGTTGAGGTTCACTCATCACAGTTCATGACAGCAAATTCAAAAACCAGAGATAGAAAACATTTAAATGTATGTGTATGCTCCTTCTGAAATGCAGCATGCAGCTGTTCTGTTTTGTGTCTGAAATAAGAAAAAATCAAAAGAACTGTACTTCAATAACATAATGAATTCCCTGACACAGTGAATTTTTTTCATGGCAAATGGGAATTCACTGAAAGATTGTTTATCAGTCTTAAAACATAGGTATATTTATTTTAATTAGCACTATCAACACAGAGGTCTAGTCTCCCACAATGAATGCTAATGTTCACAGGAATTATTCCCATGCATGAATAGAACTCATAGTCCATAACACATCCTGTTTGAGTCTGTCCAACACCAGCCAATTTAAGACATTAAGCAGGTAGAGCTATCATGAAAGTAGATGCAAAGCCACTTAGTAATGCTTCTGTGATAGGGTGTTCACCCCACACTTGTCCTGAAAGGGTTAATGTAGATTGAGAAGAGGGCTAACTAACCTGACAGGCCACAGCTGAGAGGAATCAGGTGACTAAGTAATCCCCTGACTGAGAGAGGGAGCTCTGCTGAGGAGGATCAAGCTGGGCTAGGTCTATAAGGACAGGAAATTGGAAGTAGAGGAGGATGCTAGGAAAATTTAATTCTGGAAGAAGGAAGGAGTGTTTAGAGGCTGCAGAGACAGGTAGCCACAGTTACTTCCTGAAAGGAGGGAGTTGGGAGGCTGGCAAACCCCAATATGGGGAAATACTGGATAGTAAAGAAAGCGCTCAGGGAAAGGCAGTAAGGTCCTGGAGGGAACAGACCTTGACTGCAAACTAGAGAGTCCCTGAGCCGGACCCAGAGTAGAGGGTGGGCTTGGGTTCCCATTCCCATGAGGTGGTGAATGGGAAGACTGCCTAGGATTGCAGAAAGAAGACTTTGATACCCCAGAAGGGGAAAATATGTACAATGAGCTGGCTAGAGAGCCGTGTCACAAAGAGGCAGCAGCAGTTCGGGGAGTGAGAGAGCAGCTGCCGACCAAGACAGAGGGATGGAGAGATGGTGTGCCACCATGGGAAGTAGTGTCAACCTCGCAAAGCTAATCCACAGAATGGCCTGGAGGAGAAGCCATTCTAGCGGTGAATTGAGCATCCTGTCACAGCTTCCTGCTGTAGTTTATTACCTATTTATTTTTACATCACTTGATCTGTATCAACTCCATTGATTCCAATGGGGTTTGGCTCAGACCCTTATTCACCAAGATATAGACTCATACATCCCATGGCCAGAAGAGACTATTGTGATCGTCTAGTCTGACCTCCTGCATAATACAGATCATAGAAATCCCCAAAAATAATTCCAGAAAGAGGTTAAAAAAATTTATAATGAGCTACCAACTTGTATCCAAATGTTCATTTTCCTGTCTCAAGTATAGATGCAGTATTGTTTCAGCCACTATCAAGTTTGTATTTTCCATCAGAATAGCAACTAGGAACAGTAATGGGGATATTTAAAGGAAACATTTTTTCAACAATTAGAAGGTTCCCAATCAATGATGCACACAATCATAATGGTACTTTGGGACCAGTATTCTAAACTAGTGAGGTGTTGAAAATCAGCTGGTGTGCTCACAGAATTTCAGCAAACCCAAACCAGCATCTTTTGTTCTCATTTCTTGAGGTTCAGGAGAGGTTTCAAGTGTGCCCAAAACCTGAAACTCCAAGCAAGCCCAGTTTCATTCATAACAAAACCAAGTTTCAACCCAGAAAATTGTTTTATTATGTGTGACAAACAAAGCAGTTTCCTCCTTACCCCACCCGTAATGCCCCAACATAAACTTAGTGTGTTACTCCTTCATCATGCGATACTGTTAAAGTCTTGACTATGAACTTAAAACCTCTGATTTTGGTGGGCCCTAAACTGGATCTAATTACATTAATTTTTGTACATTAGGGAGGAAAATTTGCAGCAAGTTAGGCAATCAAACAGAGGAACAAGTTTCAAATGCTATTTTGACTCAAGTTTCCTGTTCAGCTGCAGAATAGGTAGAGTTTGCCTAGTGCAGTGAAGGCTTTCCTGAAGTGGTTTCACCTTTTAACTAGGTGTGTTTATTCTCTCATGGGGAATGAGATATAAATGTACAATCCAAGCTCAGTTGACCCTTGGCTTCCTTAACCATTAAACCACTCAACATCATGAATGGCTTTGAAATGTGTACCACTGATTTTTAGGGACTGGGGAGAGATCATCAAACTCATTGCACTTTAAACTCTAGTCTAATCTGAAAGTTAAAATAGATTCTTGTTGCTGAATTGGAATGTCTGTAAATGGCCATCTAACATACAAACAAATAGACATATACATAACTGATTTGTCCAGGCCCTCAAGTAAATCACTAACATTCTTTAATTTAATTTGAATGCTGCTTATTTGGATTTCTATTGATGAACTTCACCACAGCTAGAGATTAGGAGAGTGTTGGCAAAAGAAAAATATAAAGACTTCTTCAAACCACTCAAAAGTCAGAAAGGCTTGAAATTTCACATCTGCATGGTATGGCTTGTACTTGTGCAATGCTTAATCCAACTGAAATAAGAGGAGCTCCTGGAAGCTTATAACGCTTGAAAGTTCTTTAAAAGCAGAGTCTCATTATGTCAAGAGGCAGGAGAGGTGGAGATTAAATGGGGCATATGGTCTTCTGGGTCTTGGAAGTCGGAAGAAAATGCCCTCTTCCCATCTACCACCGCCAGCAGGATACATCCACATGGAAAAAGAGGTTTTTATTTTTGGAGTAAATATAGATCCAGTTTTCTCTTCTCTGTTCAAAATGTGTGAGATTTTATAGCCCAGTGCTAGACAAGCTCAATACCTGATTGAAATAACCTTAGAGAAAGCTACATATTGAGGGCTGAATTCAGACTGCTTTGTGGAAGTACATCTGTTTTATATGAGACACACAATCTGTCTCATTCCAACCTGCATTTCTGGGTCACTTGAGACATTTAAACTGAACTTATAATTAACAGCTATTTTTAAACAGTGAAAAAATAGAGCATTGGTAAGGTACAAAAGCATTAAAATTGCCCCAGTTTTGCTTTTCAATAGGACACACTACTGCAATATGCTTCAAGATCAAAGAGAGCTCAGAAAAAGAGACAGGCCGATCAGTGGGGATAAATTGTTCCCATTATGATGGTGTAAGAATAGGGTTCTTTCAATTGAAACAATTTAATAACCACATTCATTACATTGGTGTCCACTTGGTTTTATCTGAGCAGTTTTTGCATAACTGGGGAGCAAGTTCAATTGAGCTTATTCTCTAGAAATTAAGATGTGCAGGGTTTGACATTCAGAAATTAAGCACTAATAGTCGGCAAAGCAGTTGTCTTGAGATTCCCCCTGGATGTAGCTAGATCTGCCTACCACTAATTATGTCAAATGCAAATGTAGTCTATAAAAGACACACCAAAAAATTTCATTAGCTCATTTCAAGGCAGTTAAGGCGGCACCAGAATGATGGCAGATAGCGGAGCTTCATATTTTGAGTGTATTTATAAAATCACTTTACAAAAGCAGGAGTTAAATAGATACAATGTTACTGCTTGTGAACATTTTCCTCTACCATCAACAGTAGAAGTATTTTTAGGGGCAATCTTTAACAGTCATAAGCAAAACAACCACACAATGTCAGCAGGGTGACATTTCCAGCAAAAATTTCATAAAGAATAAGGGAGTCATTGATAGATTTCTTTTTAATTCCAATGCTGACTTCATCAGCAGACACCTATGTATAAGAAAAGAGTTGAATTCTCTGCCAACCAGCTTTGCTGAGAATGATTAAGTTTGCCAGTTCTCAACTATACAGAGTGTAATGTATAAAGTGAAGTACAGTTTATCTTGAAACACTATAAAAATACTAAGAATGGTTCTACACAAATGTCTCCTTGTTGTTCTAAACAGAACCAAATCTAGGGTTTGCACATGACATATTCAACCTACACTATCCATTTCTGTCTGCAATCCTCACTAGTAAATAAAATATATACAGGAACATTTAAGAGACATTTCCCAGTGTACATTGAATCCTTTCTTGTTTTCTCACTGCTGCCAAACCAGTGAAGAGTAAAGAACTGTTGAAGCATGCATAGGGTGGCAACTTCATAATAGCACCATTTCTTCTCTCTCTCTTTTTTCAGAAGACAAAGTGTAAAAACGGTGAAGTTATCCTTGCCTCAGTGAAAGCTTTTAAATGGATGGCTTTTCCAGAAGTAACAGTGCTTCTCTAACTCTGCTGTTTCCCCAGATGGGATTTGCAATATAAAACCATACATGGACTCGATATTGAGGGAAAGAAATAGACTTGTACAGTTCACTGGAAAGATAAATATGCCATATAGATCAATAAATAAAAGCTAGTCTCCCCCCCCCCCACCAAAAAAATCAAACTCTAGCAATCCAGACCAATTAAGATGTTATTTACTGCTCATGTGATTGCTAGTTTGATGCTCTCCTTATTCATTTTTACACTGTAGGCATTTGTTTTGTTGGAAGATATACAAGTGGTTTGCAAAGAGAAAATGATATAGATAGATTTTTGTCTTATAAAACTGTTAATCTGTGCTTTGTATTAAATATATACTATGGGGGGTTTTTTTAATTTAGACACATCACTAGTATAATTAAAGTATGCTAGCTTCATTTTTTCAGTAAGTCGTTTCCAACTCTAGAGCTCAAATAACAGTTCAATTGCAGCATGAAATGTGGTTATAATAGCCTAAGACCACATTTCCTGAAACTAAAACGTGGGAGATAATAGTGTGAGGGTACAAATTAAATGCAAATAAAACAGATTCCCCATTGTTGCTAATCCCTGGATTGGATTTCAGTGAGGAAATTAGCTGTAATGTTTAACCTCTTTGTATAGTAATCATTGACATATTATCAGTTACATTTTCAGAGTTTACATAGAAATTATTGGATAGGGATTTGAAAAAACCCACCTGTCCATCTCTTTAGGAATCAAATGGTAGTGTCTAGGGTAAATAAAATAGAAATATGTAGCTCCAACTACCTCAGGATATTTATGACAGCATGCAATAGTGACTGACTAGTTTTCTGATTGATAACTACTTTGATTATCAACCTGCTTTTACTTTGAAGGTACAACCTAATTTAGGCATTGTCTATACACAAAAGTTTAACAACATCATTTTAGTTTAATCAATGCAAACCCCCTAATGTGAACACTTAAATTGGTTTATGCCTGGTTTAGATCAATTTAGCTGAATTTGGAAATTTGTGGAGTAAAAATAAATCAATATAAGGCAATATATGGCGATTGGGGGAGGTCCCGGATGACTGGAAAAAGGCTAATGTAGTGCCCATCTTTAAAAAAGGGAAGAAGGAGGATCTGGGGAACTACAGGCCAGTCAGCCTCACCTCAGTACCTGGAAAAATCATGGAGCAGGTCCTCAAGGAATCAATTCTGAAGCACTTAGAGGAGAGGAAAGTGATCAGGAACAGTCAGCATGGATTCAGCAAGGGCAAGTCATGCCTGACTAACCTAATTGCCTTCTATGAGGAGATAACTGACTCTGTGGATGAGGGGAAAGCAGTGGATGTGTTATTCCTTGACTTTAGCAAAGCTTTTGATACAGTCTCCCACAGTATTCTTGCCAGCAAGTTAAAGAAGTATGGGCTAGATGAATGGACTATAAGGTGGATAGAAAGCTGGCTAGATCATCGGGATCATCGGGATCAATGGCTCCATGTCTAATTGGCAGCCGGTTTCAAGTGGAGTGCCCCAGGGGTCGGTCCTGGGGCCGGTTTTGTTCAATAGCTTAATTAATGATCTGGAGCATGGCGTGGACTGCAATCTCAGCAAGTTTGCAGATGACACTATACTGGGAGGCGTGGTAGATAAGCTGGAGGGTAGGGATAGGATACAGAGGGACCTAGACAAATTAGAGGATTGGGCCAATGGAAACCTGATGAGGTTCAACAAGGACAAGTGCAGAGTCCTGCACTTAAGACGGAAGAATCCCATGCACTGCTACAGACTAGGGACCGAATGACTAGGAAGCAGTTCTGCAGAAAAGGACCTAGGGGTTACAGTGGACGAGAAGCTGGATATGAGTCAACATTGTGCCCTTGTTGCCAAGAAGGCTAACGGCATTTTGGGCTGTATAAGTAGGGGCATTGCCAGCAGATCGAGGGACGTGATCATTCCCCTCTATTCGACATTGGTGAGGCCTCATCTGGAGTACTGTGTCCAGTTTTGGGCCCCACACTACAAGAAGGATGTGGAAAAATTGGAAAGAGTCCAGCGGAGGGCAACAAAAATGATTAGGGGGCTGGATCATATGACTTATGAGGTGAGGCTGAGGGAACTGGGATTATTTAGTCTGCAGAAGAGAAGAATGAGGGAGGATTTGATAGCTGCTTTCAACTACCTGAAAGGGGGTTCCAAAGAGGATGGATCTAGACTGTTCTCAGTGGTACCTAATGACAGAACAAGAAGTAATGGTCTCAAGTTGCAGTTGGGGAGGTTTAGGTTGGATATTAGGAAAAACTTTTTCACTAGGAGGGTGGTGAAGCACTGGAATGGGTTACCTAGGGAGGTGGTGGAATCTCCTTCTTTAGAGGTTTTTAAGGTCAGGCTTGACAAAGCCCTGGCTGGGATGATTTAGTTGGGAATTGGTCCTGCTTTGAGCAGGGGGTTGGACTAGATGACCTCCTCAGGTCCCTTCCAACCCTGATATTCTATGATTCTAAGATTAAGATGATTTAGGAGTTTCCACATTTTAACATTTATAGATTTTATAACAATTTAGTTAAACCTTTGCAACTTTTGCATATACACAAGGCCTTAATATTAAAGGGAGGAGTCAGGAGATTTTAGAAAGTTCCTGTTTGGTGTGTGCTTTCAATCAGAACACTTTACATTACCATGACAGCCTTTCCTTGTGCAGTTGTTGCCTTCATGTCAGAAAATCATGTGCCGAGATAAATTGATGGCACAACTTATATTGTGTGAATAGATTATATATACAATTAGAAAATAATATCAAGAGAATTTAGGTGACTCACCTTGGAAGTCTATGCTGTGTCACAAAGTCTTCGATACTAAAGTCTGAAAAGATCATTGGACAATTTTTTCTTTGAATTTTCAACTATAATTACATGAGCGAATGTTTTGTGAAATATGGATTTTTATTTTTTTGGACATACAACCCATGATTTTCTCTTTTGATCTCTTGGCAAGTTCTGGTGTGTTAAGTCAATTCCCACATTGTTAGGTGCATCTCACAGGCAACAGCTGAATTGTGTGAATAAATTTTTTCACCATTGGCAAATCTAGTTTAAAACCATGTGAAATCCTGCTAAATCCAGCTAGGTTATCATTTGTCTGAAGAAAGTTCCCTTACCCTCTCAAGTCCTACCTTGGCCTTCTAGAGGGCCCTTGATCATTAGCAGACTAGTAAATTAAGCTGCAACATTTTCTCAGCTGGTAGTGGATTAACGACCTGGTCTAAAGCCACTGAAAACAAAGGAAAGGCCTGTTGCCTGTTTTTGACCCAAGTGGCTGTCAAAGTTCAGGGCTGTGAGGATGTTCCAGTCAAAAGTAGAAATTCATGAAGTCTGGTATTTTCTTTGATGCAGTTGTACAAGGAATGTACAAAGTCCTGCTTCTCCAAATGCAAGAGGAAACAAGAACAAAAGGAGCAATTTCTTAGCTTACAGCCCCCAAGCCTTCGTAGTCAACACCAGACCCAAAAAGCTTTCTCTAGCTTCTTCTCACCAGCTACAACCCCCAGCAGTTGTATGTGCCACAGTGGATTTTGACTGTTGGTGTTTAGCAGGATGACTGTATTAAATTTTAAGAACTGAAGTGATTTAAATATATTCTTGTAGATCTCTCTTTCACTGCCTTTCATTATGCTGAGGATGTGACAGTCTGTACCCCATGTTCATTCCTTTTTCAAGACTATGATAAATTTTGTACAGACTATGCCTTATAAGGTATCATTTGAAAACTCATAATTTGCTGATCATTGTTGTCCTGGTAAAATGTGTGGCTGGGACAGGGAATTTGCTGGTGTTTCTCTGCAGTGTAATTCGTGGCTGGCCATTGCACTCCTACAATATAGCTGGGAGTAACTTACATGCTGGAGGCAGTGTGTAGGCAGACCAGAAGTGGCTTCTCTCACAGCAGAACAATGTAAAAGGCCCCACAGACCAGAGAATTGAGGGGACACAGCTGTTCAACAGTCCAGATTGTACCCTGGGTAATGTCACAGAGGGCAGTAGCATTGCAGGGCACATGTGCAGTTCCAGAAGATGGACAGACCCTTATGTAGAATAAACTATTGACTCTCATGGGAATCCAATATAGTGCCATGGGCCACTATTATGGTAGTCTTGAATCTGAGCTACAAAGAGATGTTTCCCAACGTCCAATAACTAACACTCAGGTCCAAACATTACTGATGCTATTATCTGTTTTAGAAGGCTTACATAGTAACTGTGGTACAGGTGCCATAATGCACAGGTACCCACATATCTGGAATATCTCAAAGAAGGTAGTAGTTTTAGTTTTTTTGTTTTTTCCCCTTCACCCATGGCTCAAAGATAAAGGAAAGTAGTCCTCGCTCCTGGGTGAGGTTCTGGGTTAAAATTGCTCCCTCTTTCAGCTGTGTATCAAAAGGTCTTGGGAGTAGGGTGACCAGATGTCCCGATTTTATAGGGACAGTCCTGATTTGGGGGTCTTTTTCTTATATAGGCTCCTATTACCCCCCACCCACTGTCCCGATTTTTCACATGTGCTCTCTGGTCACCCTACTTGGGAGAATTATGTACACGGGAAGCAGCAGATTGAACAGAAGGATGGTGTAAAGAACTCCAATTAATTTCTCTGGCTAAGTAGAAAACTGTTTATCGCATAGCACTATGGTAATAAAAGTCTGTTCCATCAAGTATCACAGATCTTCTCTGTACATAGTATGCATGGGATACACACTTGGTCACTGTCATGAGAACAAACTGGGGAATTTATTATAAATCAATTATTGGTAAAATATCTAACATTATGGTTATGCCCAAACAAACAGGTTGCTCTTACATCCTGAGACACCACAGCTTTGCAATTCTGCTGTCATGCAAAGTGCTGAGGAAAGACGAGGCCTCAGTTTACCCAAGGTATACATGGCCAAATCCCTTCAAGCAACTTGCTACCAGAAACCTGGCATGTATTAAGACAGGGCCCAGACCACTTTGCTGACAGAATGCTGACTATTAAATCAAGCGTTGTAAATCTTGGTTTTGTTTGTTTTCAATCTGACACTGTGGCCTGTGCTCTGTCCAGAGCTGTAATGACTTCAGTGGATGTTGCTTCTGCATTCAGATCTGCTTTTCTATCTGACTAGTTATTTCTCTCCCTTGTGTTCCCTTGCATGAGCAAGATGGGCACGTGTTGCTCTGGTGTCAGGGCCAGTAGGCTGCCCAAGGGTCTGCCAGCCAGTAAATCTCCACAACCAGTTGTGTGCTGGTTCTGTGGGGCCAGCTGATATCAATGACAGCCCTGCAGTGTGATGATCAGCCAAGTAATTTCACTTACTTTCCTGGGAACCAGTATGGTTGTGTGTTTTGTATTAACTGTCGATCTTTATCTTCCAGATTTCCAGTATACACAGCTGGGGAGTAGCTCCAAGAGTCACAGTGAGTAAAAGTGTGCACTCTCCCTGGCCTTCTCTCCTCTCTTATTCTCTCTCTCTCTCGCTCTAAGTTATATATGGTATCCTATAGTATGCTGTTTACAGCATTTTTCCCCAAAGAATGCTGTGATATTTCCTGGCCAGGGACGTTTTTGTGTGGTGGTGGTTGTGTTCATAATTGATGTTAGGTTTTTTACATAATTTTCTATACTTTCCATTAAAAAAAATAAAACTGTATTTTTGTTAAGTAGTAAATGGGGTGATAGCGTGTAAATTGCTGCCTAGCTTTATATTTGTCAGTCTACTGGTGGTATCAGAGCTGAAAATACTCCATTAATGAGAGCAGCAATCAGAGCTGCTGAAAGGAAAGGGGAAAGCAGAGGGACCACAGCAAAATCAAGATTAAAGTTGTCTATGAGTAAATGGGGAAACAGGGTTGGGAGCTGACCTAGATCTTGGTGAATCGATGCGCACATTACAAGGTGGAAAAAGAGCTCACTCTCACTGCCGCATGCTGAAACCCTATCAAAAACAGTCACCTGGATGTATCTAATTCTTGTGCGATACAAACAGTATCCTACACTACTCTGAAGAGAGTGTAATCAAGTTGAAACATTAGCGCATATATTCTGGTACTACAGCAAGATTTAGAAATTATTGGGATAGTGAATAGAGGAAAAATAATTCAGATATGGAGTATTAGCCTCTTTGGCTACCCAGAAGAAGCCATTTTGGGTTCACCCTGTCCATTGTTTGAGGAAAAAATGACCAAAAAAATAGTTGATACAGCTTTATTTGTAGCTAAATTGGGCAATAAAGGAGGAGGGCTGCACTTCCAATGATCAGATAGTTGCAAAAGTCCTGGAAGTTGCCTTTATTAAATAATTACTCGTCATGGACACAGGAAAGCTTTCTATATCTCTACAAATCTGTGACTTGATATTTTGACTTCATGACAAATATTTGAGCTATGTTGTTATGAAAAGGCAAGCAAAGTTGGTCTACAAATAAAATTATGGAGCATCTTTTTTTCCCCCTATTCCCCTCTTGTTTTAGTAGTTGTATATCAAAGGTCAAACGTATCTCAGAGCTGATGTTTTTGGAATTATTAGTAGTACACCAAAACAGATCTGCATTTGTATATGGTCATTCCGATATGTAGCTCTGGTGAAAGCAAGGGGATCTGCATTCATTCCACCAAGAAAAGAAAAAGTATAAATAGGAATATGAAATAAAAAAGAATCAATCAATCTGTGTGATCTTTCATACCGTAAGAAAAAAATTCTGCTATTGTGCGACCTGAGTTTTCTGTGTTCTCTTCTTTTTTCAGTATAATTTCATATAGTTTTAAAATGAGATACTGGTAGCTTCAAGTACAGAATTATCCACCTACACCATCAGTGTGGTGGATAATTTGATGCCTGCCCTTTTACCTACACATGGTGCACTAATACCTTTTAGTCTCTGCTTGTTAAGGCATTTTTAATACTTTTTTTCTGTCTTGTATTTTCTTTTTATGATTGATAGTAATTTTTTACATTTTAAGATAAGGTTTCCAATAACATTATTCTTTCTATACAGTCTCCGCAGTGCAAAACAGCCAGAAAGCTGCCCTAAAGGTGCAGATGAGGATTTATCCAACAAAGGGGAATTCTCAGGTGTCATAAGAGCTCCCTTAGCCAGCAATATGCCACCCACTCCTTCCCCAGCATATCATAAGATATGATTTTGGGTGGGAGGCTGGAGTGAAGCCAATAAACTAGGCGGTAATCCAGAGGCCCGGTTATACATATAACAAAAATTAAAATAACAAAATCCTCCAGTGTGATTCTCAGGTGGTAATGATTTAGTTTTAGATATTAACTAACACAAACCTGAATTTTAGAGAACATATACAAAAAATTTTTTAAATGCTGCACAATAAGTCAAACCAATGTAAACAACTAAAAGCCAAGTTCCCAGTTTTCAACAGCATAATAAATCAGCTAATAGGCAAGATTTAAGAGTGGCAGATAATTTTCATCTTCCTTCGATGGTAGGGATTCTGTCCAGGAGTCCCTACTTTGTTTAGGAGCTTCCTCAAAAGGAAAAGATTTTTCATTGTGGCTTCTCCAACATGTGGCAGGTGAGAAGCATCTGTCCCTTCCTGGAAAAAGAAATGTCCCTCCTTTTTGCTTGAATGGCTGGAGAGATATCAGGAGAGAATGAAATGTTACTGCTCAATAGTTAACTCTTAAATGTTATAAGATGAGTATAACTACCTAGGATGAAGTACCAGAATCAAATAAATTAGCTCCCCTTCTTGTACCTCGATGCTGTTCCCTTTCCTTCCTCTTTGCTTTCTAGAATGAGTGTCCGCCCACCTCCCTAGCTCCAGCCTTCCACATGTGCCAAAAGAGGTCCCATTCCAATAAGCTTCTCACTCTAGGTCCTCCTTGCTGTTCTACCTGCCACTTTTATATGTTTCTTCTGGGGACCACACCAAAAAGTCCCTGCCACTGGTTGCAGTTATAGCTCTACGCTTCCCACTGCACCTCCTGTAACCTCTGGACAATAAGAAGAGAGCTGACCTGTCAGCAGAAAGAAGTGGACTGAATGCTAGAAGAGCAGGGGGCAGCTGAGCAAGGCATTTTGGACTGACTGAGCAGGAATCTTCCCTAATCCAGTCTCACCTCCTAGCAACCACAGATTCTTCCTGCTACAGCACCTCTTAGGGGACCCCACAGCAAACTAGTAAATTGTCAAGTCTCTTGCTAGCATCATAAGGATGAAGTTCAGCTCACTCCTTCGCTGCTTTAATTATTTTGTCTGTCTCTGTTCAGTAACATACAAAATGAGCATTCACTTCTGATATTCTACCTGCTGTGGCTTCACACTTTTTCTATATACACTGCATTCTTTTAAACTTCCACTTTCAATATCCTCAGGATCCAATATTCTAGGAATCCAATACCATCTTTTCCCTCCATGCCTTCTGGTAGCCTGACCACCTATGCATTATTTAAATGCATTGGACTTTTCCATTGATTCTAATGTTAATCTCAGCAGTATACTTTCCTTTATAAGCCCTCGCCCACGTATTTGTTATGTGTTTTCTATCTCTTTGAGGGCTTAATCCAGTAAGGTGCTGAGCACTCTGGCACCAATCCAGTAAAGCGCCTAAGCATACATTTAACTTTAAACATGTGAGTTAACCATTAATTTCAATGAGCTATTTACATGCTTATGTGCTGGATCCTGCAGTGCTCAGCATTTTGTGAACCCTAAGTAAAGTTGGTAGTGAAATGTCAGTTAACTTTTAGATTGGTCACTCTGGAAGCCATCTTGTCTTTTTTTTTTTTCTGCCCAAACAATTTATTCTTATTCCCCAGTTTATAAACTCTGAGTGATAGCACTGCTAGAATTGATGCTAGATAAACTAATGGACCAGGTATGATAACATAATTCTGAGGAGGTGCCAAAGCCATCAGTGATGTCAAACTGTCATGTCCATAAATGTTGCTGAACTTCCTGTTAACAGATGCTGGTGCCAGGCACTCTAGTAGCTGCCCCTCTCTCTAAGAATTAAAATAATGTGGAAAAGATATCACTCTAAGAATTTGGAGCTAAATTTTCTGCTGACTACACTGACTACGTTACAAGAAAATTTGGTCCTTGGGATAGATATCTGATAAGAAAATCTATAACAATAACGTTACACTGTACAATATATATGTGTACGTGTATCTCTTTATACTGCCGCATAACTTTTCTCTTACTAGTGTTCATTTTAGGCAGAACGATGAAGTCATTTACTTTGCACATGTGGCTTTTGCCCCATTAGGTAGTTTAATATGCTAAGATTAACTTACTGGTATGTGATAGTGTACGACCATTATGGACTCTTGCCATTAGGCAGTTTTGGGTCATTGGCCATCATAGCTTAATATACAAAATCTATTTTTCTTTATGTTAAAGGTTCAGGAACATCTCCTTTTTAAACCATTCCAATTTTATAGCCTTTGTTTGTTTAATTAACTTAAGAAGAGAGTCAAAGCTGTTTTCAATAAAGCATTTCACAGGTGCCATTGTATAACAAAGTTGTTTAAGAGTATGGGAAAAATGCAGTACAAGGGAAATGCAAATCTGCATAAGCCTCATTGTGGTTTAACCCTTTTAGAGCTGAGTAGAGCATAAAAGGCTGACTTTTTTTTTCTGCAGATGTATATAGATTACACTGCAAACTGAACCCTCACTATTACCAAGGTTGTAGAATAACTGTGTTCAGCTAATCTACACAATGTAGAGTCGTCCCCTCAAAAAGTAATTCACTTCTTTAAAAACTAGGAGGAAAATAAATATGGTGCAGTAAAATTGTTGAGTAGAGGAATCTATCTGGACATTTCACAAAACATTTCATTATGCTGATAATTCCCAGAAGTGCTCTCAAGAGTGCTTTAAGCTGAGGATTACTGCACTGGATCTGATGGACTTTTTTTGTAGCCCCTTTAAAAGGCAGTGAACCGTTTTTCTATTTTATTTAAATAATGCCCCTTAAAATGGATTTTTAGAGGTATAATAACTCCTTAAGAGTCAGTTATGCTAAACAGTTTCTCTTGATAGAAATGTTGTAAAACTCGTTAACTGCACAATTTCAGATGCCGGTTTGGTGAACACTAACTGACATGTGAATGGCCAGAGTTTGTAAAATAAATTGAAATAGTTGTTGTATCACACAGCTAGCAATGCACAAGCTGTAGGCCACAAGGGGCTCAAACCTGACAGAAAATTACTTCAAGATGAATGAAAAGTGCTTGTTTCTCTTTATTAGTTTTTAGAGAACAATGAAAATGTTGAATTGTTTACAGAAGGGCTGATTAAATGTGGTCAGTAGGGCCATGTCCCTACTGCTAACTGTTAGCCTTCCCAACCCCCAACCCCTTCTCTCTGCCACATGCATCTTCTTATAGGCTATTACGGTCACACATCTGTGTGTGAAATGTGCTCATTTTGACATTCCACTGCTGCTCTGAGCTGTTGAGGCCTTTGTTAGGTAAAACACTGTTGTCAAGCCTAACAAGCAGGTCATGCAATTTGCTGGACACTGCAGCAGAGAATAGCCTGCTATGAATTGCTTCAACATCTAACAATGCTCAGTTCAGTGTTGGAATACATATGTATTTTTTCTTTGTTCAGTCCTTAGACTTGCAATATTTTGGAAAAACCATTGGAATTAAAAAACCCACATTGTCTGATAAGAATATTACAGTACAGTGTTTGCTTTATTCATTTGTCATTTATTATAATACTGAAAGGGGGAAAAGTATAGAGATTTTTAGCTGTACTTTTGTGACCTAAATTCACTTTATATGTTGCATTGAAAGCACAGTGGGATGCGAAGTGCTATCCTATATTTTGTCCGGTAGTTTGGTCTCCTTTCAGAGCAGTTCAAATCCAGGCCAATTTAGAAGAGCCAATATTAATATATTTCATTTACTAATATATCTGATATAGTTCTATAGGTGATCAAAGTTCCGGAGTAATTAATAATCATATGGCAAAGCAAAAAAGTACCAGTAAGCCTCTTTACAGCAGTAAATGTTCATTTAACAGAAATCTGGAGAGTAAAAGCTGATGAATTTACTGTGGTTACTATTGTACAAAATTGTCTTCTTTGCTCCACATCCCTTCCTCGCTCTTCATCCCTTCCCCCATCCCAAAACTCATACACACACCAATGGGGGGGGAAAAACACAACCGTTAACATGTGAGGGTTTGAATGCTATTTGTAGCATTCTGTCACTATACATAGTGTACCGCTCTACTGTGAAAGCAGGATTTTCTTTTTTTTCTAGCAGCAGAACATGCTTTCCAGGCCTATTATGTGTATAAACAATGGCATATGTAATTACCTTTCCAGGGTGGCAATTATTTCTCTGAATCAACAACTAAAGTTAAAGCAGGATTCCGCCCCACCACCTTCCAGAAAAACATTTGGGGATCAAATCTGGTTCAGTTATGTCAGCCTTGGAGGGGACAGATACTATCAGTCCAGCTTTTAAATGTCAGTGTGATCTTTTTTTAACAGTAATTGCTTTACATTTTGTTTCAGACTTGTTCATTTCAACGTTTGCCTATAAGCCAATTGCTGCCCCTTTCCCCATACTCAAAACTTCTGCACTTTTGCTAGGGAGGATTTCCTTGGCAATTCTGCAGGTATGAAAATACCATACCTGTCATGTCAAAGTGGTTGGATGGTGTGAAATGCTGACTTGCTTCAAGCTATGAGCAGTTGTGCTGGCTAGGAGGAGGGGATCGTTTTTTTCTTTTTACTGTCACATGTCTTCTTTGTTGCACCAGATTATAGTGCTGCTGCATGTGATTGAGGAATGCCCGCCTCTGCACCTGAACATTAACGGACAGATCTGTTGCCATTTTATTATATTTGACAGATTAACTTGCTCCTTTTTTTTTAATGTAGGGCCTAATCCTGCTAAGAATACCTAAGAAGAACATTTCCATTGACTTCCTGAAAGGTTCTCAGCGCATCTTAGGAGGTTTACACAACACCTAGTTATGTTGGAATCATACTTAGCCCTCAAATGCAGTTTTCACATGCCCCATTTTTTCAGTGATTTACAACTTTGCTCCTGTGGAATCCAAAAACCAAAGTTCCTGGTTCAAGAAAGTAAGTAAGTGTTTAGGTCCCATTGATTTCCAAGGGATTTTTAAGTGCATGCTTTTCTGACTAGGGAGTGACTTAAGCACATATGTAAGTGCATTCCTAAATTAAGGAGAAAATGAAGAAGACTCTAGAGAGGTCTTTTTGCCCTTGGTGGTGTTGAATTTTATATGATAGGTTTCAAAAATACTCCTTATGTAAATAAGAGGGTGTTTGAATGGTAGGTTCATTGTTTCCTTCCACATCCTATACATTTGAAGTGCTTCTGCTGCCAACTCCTGGGCAAATGCTGTTCATGAGTTTTGTCCTCCCTCTCTCACTCTCACTCACAGACAATGGAGGCAGCATGAAAGAAAAATGTGTCTAGAGTTATAGATAAGAACCATCCATTTATTAAACATATGAGTGATTTTTTTTTTTCACTCATTAAAGTAGCTAATTGACAATCCCATGGATCCAAGGTCTTCATTTCTCTGTGGAACAGGTACAGTACAGACAGGGGCATGCAGCTGAGCAGGTAACAAACTACTTCACAGGTAAACGCTTACTTTACTTCACCTCAGCACTCCAATTTTCCGGCTGAAAAGGATTAGGCATAGTGGAATCAGTTATGTACCTTCCCCAGTCCTGGAAAAAATATAACACGATGCTAAAATTTTAATTGAACCAAACACTGGAAGAAGGTTTTCAAAAATGTGCATCTAATTTTATGTAAATTATGGGGGAAACAATTAGCAAG